>NC_084747.1:639932-659932 GCF_033978785.1 Entelurus aequoreus
TTATAAACGGGCCGTCATTGTTATAAACGGGCCGTCTTTGTTATAAACGGGCCGTCATTGTTTTAAACGGGCCGTCTTTGTTATAAACGGGCCGTCTTTGTTATAAACGGGCCGTCATTGTTATAAACGGGCCGTCATTGTTATAAACGGGCCGTCTTTGTTATAAACGGGCCGTCATTGTTATAAACGGGCCGTCATTGTTATAAACGGGCCTTCTTTGTTATAAACGGGCCGTCTTTGTTATAAACGGGCCGTCATTGTTATAAACGGGCCGTCATTGTTATAAACGGGCCGTCTTTGTTATAAACGGGCTGTCTTTGTTATAAACGGGCCGTCATTGTTATAAACGGGCCGTCATTGTTATAAACGGGCCGTCTTTGTTATAAACGGGCCGTCATTGTTTTAAACGGGCCGTCTTTGTTATAAACGGGCCGTCTTTGTTATAAACGGGCCGTCATTGTTATAAACGGGCCGTCTTTGTTATAAACGGGCCGTCATTGTTATAAACGGGCCGTCATTGTTATAAACGGGCCGTCTTTGCTATAAACGGGCCGTCATTGTTATAAACGGGCCTTCTTTGTTATAAACGGGCCGTCATTGTTATAAACGGGCCTTCTTTGTTATAAACGGGCCGTCTTTGTTATAAACGGGCCGTCATTGTTATAAACGGGCCGTCATTGTTATAAACGGGCCGTCATTGTTATAAACGGGCCGTCTTTGTTATAAACGGGCCGTCTTTGTTATAAACGGGCCGTCTTTGTTATAAACGGGCCGTCATTGTTATAAACGGGCCGTCTTTGTTATAAACGGGCCGTCATTGTTATAAACGGGCCGTCATTGTTATAAACGGGCCGTCTTTGTTATAAACGGGCCGTCATTGTTATAAACGGGCCTTCTTTGTTATAAACGGGCCGTCTTTGTTATAAACGGGCCTTCTTTGTTATAAACGGGCCGTCTTTGTTATAAACGGGCCGTCATTGTTATAAACGGGCCTTCTTTGTTATAAACGGGCCGTCTTTGTTATAAACGGGCCGTCATTGTTATAAACGGGCCGTCATTGTTATAAACGGGCCGTCATTGTTATAAACGGGCCGTCTTTGTTATAAACGGGCCGTCTTTGTTATAAACGGGCCGTCATTGTTATAAACGGGCCGTCTTTGTTATAAACGGGCCGTCTTTGTTATAAACGGGCCGTCTTTGTTATAAACGGGCCGTCTTTGTTATAAACGGGCCGTCATTGTTATAAACGGGCCGTCATTGTTATAAACGGGCCGTCTTTGTTATAAACGGGCCGTCATTGTTATAAACGGGCCGTCATTGTTATAAACGGGCTGTCTTTGTTATAAACGGGCCGTCATTGTTATAAACGGGCCGTCTTTGTTATAAACGGGCCGTCATTGTTTTAAACGGGCCGTCTTTGTTATAAACGGGCCGTCTTTGTTATAAACGGGCCGTCATTGTTATAAACGGGCCGTCTTTGTTATAAACGGGCCGTCATTGTTATAAACGGGCCTTCTTTGTTATAAACGGGCCGTCTTTGTTATAAACGGGCCGTCATTGTTATAAACGGGCCGTCTTTGTTATAAACGGGCCTTCTTTGTTATAAACGGGCCGTCTTTGTTATAAACGGGCCGTCATTGTTATAAACGGGCCGTCATTGTTATAAACGGGCCTTCTTTGTTATAAACGGGCCGTCTTTGTTATAAACGGGCCGTCTTTGTTATAAACGGGCCGTCATTGTTATAAACGGGCCGTCTTTGTTATAAACGGGCCGTCTTTGTTATAAACGGGCCGTCATTGTTATAAACGGGCCGTCTTTGTTATAAACGGGCCGTCTTTGTTATAAACGGGCCGTCTTTGTTATAAACGGGCCGTCTTTGTTATAAACGGGCCGTCATTGTTATAAACGGGCCGTCATTGTTATAAACGGGCCGTCTTTGTTATAAACGGGCCGTCATTGTTATAAACGGGCCGTCATTGTTATAAACGGGCTGTCTTTGTTATAAACGGGCCGTCATTGTTATAAACGGGCCGTCTTTGTTATAAACGGGCCGTCATTGTTATAAACGGGCCGTCTTTGTTATAAACGGGCCGTCTTTGTTATAAACGGGCCGTCATTGTTATAAACGGGCCGTCTTTGTTATAAACGGGCCGTCATTGTTATAAACGGGCCTTCTTTGTTATAAACGGGCCGTCTTTGTTATAAACGGGCCGTCATTGTTATAAACGGGCCGTCTTTGTTATAAACGGGCCGTCATTGTTATAAACGGGCCGTCATTGTTATAAACGGGCCGTCTTTGTTATAAACGGGCCGTCATTGTTATAAACGGGCCTTCTTTGTTATAAACGGGCCGTCTTTGTTATAAACGGGCCGTCATTGTTATAAACGGGCCGTCTTTGTTATAAACGGGCCGTCTTTGTTATAAACGGGCCGTCATTGTTATAAACGGGCCGTCATTGTTATAAACGGGCCTTCTTTGTTATAAACGGGCCGTCTTTGTTATAAACGGGCCGTCTTTGTTATAAACGGGCCGTCATTGTTATAAACGGGCCGTCTTTGTTATAAACGGGCCGTCTTTGTTATAAACGGGCCGTCATTGTTATAAACGGGCCGTCTTTGTTATAAACGGGCCGTCATTGTTATAAACGGGCCGTCATTGTTATAAACGGGCCTTCTTTGTTATAAACGGGCCGTCATTGTTATAAACGGGCCGTCATTGTTATAAACGGGCCGTCTTTGTTATAAACGGGCCGTCTTTGTTATAAACGGGCCGTCATTGTTATAAACGGGCCGTCTTTGTTATAAACGGGCCTTCTTTGTTATAAACGGGCCGTCATTGTTATAAACGGGCCGTCATTGTTATAAACGGGCCTTCTTTGTTATAAACGGGCCGTCTTTGTTATAAACGGGCCGTCATTGTTATAAACGGGCCGTCATTGTTATAAACGGGCCTTCTTTGTTATAAACGGGCCGTCTTTGTTATAAACGGGCCGTCATTGTTATAAACGGGCCGTCATTGTTATAAACGGGCTGTCTTTGTTATAAACGGGCCGTCATTGTTATAAACGGGCCGTCATTGTTATAAACGGGCCGTCTTTGTTATAAACGGGCCGTCATTGTTTTAAACGGGCCGTCTTTGTTATAAACGGGCCGTCTTTGTTATAAACGGGCCGTCATTGTTATAAACGGGCCGTCTTTGTTATAAACGGGCCGTCATTGTTATAAACGGGCCTTCTTTGTTATAAACGGGCCGTCATTGTTATAAACGGGCTGTCTTTGTTATAAACGGGCCGTCATTGTTATAAACGGGCCGTCTTTGTTATAAACGGGCCGTCTTTGTTATAAACGGGCCGTCATTGTTTTAAACGGGCCGTCTTTGTTATAAACGGGCCGTCTTTGTTATAAACGGGCCGTCATTGTTATAAACGGGCCGTCATTGTTATAAACGGGCCGTCTTTGTTATAAACGGGCCGTCATTGTTATAAACGGGCCGTCTTTGTTATAAACGGGCCGTCTTTGTTATAAACGGGCCGTCATTGTTATAAACGGGCCGTCTTTGTTATAAACGGGCCGTCTTTGCTATAAACGGGCCGTCTTTGTTATAAACGGGCCGTCATTGTTATAAACGGGCCGTCATTGTTATAAACGGGCCGTCTTTGTTATAAACGGGCCGTCATTGTTATAAACGGGCCGTCTTTGTTATAAACGGGCCGTCATTGTTATAAACGGGCCGTCATTGTTATAAACGGGCCGTCTTTGTTATAAACGGGCCGTCATTGTTATAAACGGGCCGTCATTGTTATAACGGGCCGTCATTGTTATAAACGGGCCGTCTTTGTTATAAACGGGCCGTCTTTGTTATAAACGGGCCGTCATTGTTATAAACGGGCCGTCATTGTTATAAACGGGCCGTCTTTGTTATAAACGGGCCGTCATTGTTATAAACGGGCCGTCATTGTTATAAACGGGCCGTCATTGTTATAAACGGGCCGTCTTTGTTATAAACGGGCCGTCATTGTTATAAACGGGCCGTCTTTGTTATAAACGGGCCGTCTTTGTTATAAACGGGCCGTCATTGTTATAAACGGGCCGTCATTGTTATAAACGGGCCGTCATTGTTATAAACGGGCCGTCTTTGTTATAAACGGGCCGTCATTGTTATAAACGGGCCGTCTTTGTTATAAACGGGCCGTCATTGTTATAAACGGGCCTTCTTTGTTATAAACGGGCCGTCTTTGTTATAAACGGGCTGTCTTTGTTATAAACGGGCCGTCATTGTTATAAACGGGCCGTCATTGTTATAAACGGGCCGTCATTGTTATAAACGGGCCGTCATTGTTATAAACGGGCCGTCATTGTTATAAACGGGCCGTCATTGTTATAAACGGGCCGTCTTTGTTATAAACGGGCCGTCATTGTTATAAACGGGCCGTCTTTGTTATAAACGGGCCGTCTTTGTTATAAACGGGCCGTCATTGTTATAAACGGGCCGTCATTGTTATAAACGGGCCGTCATTGTTATAAACGGGCCGTCTTTGTTATAAACGGGCCGTCTTTGTTATAAACGGGCCGTCATTGTTATAAACGGGCCGTCTTTGTTATAAACGGGCCGTCATTGTTATAAACGGGCCGTCTTTGTTATAAACGGGCCGTCTTTGTTATAAACGGGCCGTCATTGTTATAAACGGGCCGTCATTGTTATAAACGGGCCGTCATTGTTATAAACGGGCCGTCTTTGTTATAAACGGGCCGTCTTTGTTATAAACGGGCCGTCATTGTTATAAACGGGCCGTCTTTGTTATAAACGGGCCGTCTTTGTTATAAACGGGCCGTCATTGTTATAAACGGGCCGTCTTTGTTATAAACGGGCCGTCATTGTTATAAATGGCGAGCGTGTGGAGCGTGGTGCCGCAGTCCATCCGTCACGGCGGTGTTCCATCACGCTGACGGACACGTAGAAGACTCCATTTAGGGCCACAAAGAGGCGACTTTCAGCCACAAAGAGGCGACTTTCAGCCACAAAGAGGCGACTTTCAGCCACAAAGAGCGGCGGACATATTTATTGTCATTGGTCTTCCTTTTGTGTGGCGCCCTTTGAAATGACACCTGTCAGTTCACCTGTTGGCCCCGCCCCCATAAGATGGATAGTTGTCTTTGTGTCCTCCTGCTCCCGGCGTTCAGACGGCGAGAACCAGATGAGCTTCTTTCTTGACTCCGCCTCCTGTGGCCTCGCCGCCGCGCTTGACAAAGTCACACGCAAACAAAAGCCGCACCTGGTAGCAGCTTTTATTCGCGCCGGCTAAGAAGTTACCTTTTTTTTTGCTTGAATCAAATCCAGGTGGCACCTGCACAAGGTGCCTAAGGGGCTCCATTGTTGGGAGGCGCAGGTTTGAAACCCAAGGTGAGTCGTTGCCACCCACCCAGATTTACTTCCCAGCTCGCCAAAGTGCAAACAACTTTTAAAAGAGCATTTTAGGTCGTCTCCGTGCGAGCAGGAGGAGATTTTATAACCTGTTCAGAAAAAGGTTTCATTATAATGACAAAACATTGCAAGAATCAGTTTGAATCGGGAATCGATTCTAAATGGAATCTTTGGGCCAGGAATCGGATCCTGGCCCAAAGATTCACACCCCTTTTAAAAAATCAATTCACATCTGAATCGCGATTTTTATTCATTCCGAGTCTAAATCAATTAATCATTTTCAAAAATGGATAAAAAACATATATATATATATATATATATATATATATATATATATATATATATATATATATATATATATATATATATATATATATATATATATATGTATACTTCATTTATTTATTTATTTGAAAACAACTTTTAAAAAGAGGTTTTTAGATCATGAGTGATCTGTTCTAACATGTAAGCTGTTTTGAAAAAGGTTTCATTAGAATTATCATCCCCGCGACCCCGAAGGGAACAAGCGGTAGAAAATGGATGGATGAATAGAATTATTATAAACAATAACACATTGCCAGAATCAGTTTGAATGGAGAATTGATTCTGAATGGAATCGTCACGCCAGGAATCTCAAACAAATTGGTTTGAATCACGAATCGTGTTGAATTGAGACCCGATTGGGAATGGAATCAAGAGCGTGAATCTTTAATGATCTATTATCTTATATCTTAGTCATCCATGTCTGCAGTGATGATTAATGATCTATTATCTTATATCTTAGTCATCCATGTCTACAGTGATGATTAATGATCTATTATCTTATATCTTAGTCATCCATGTCTGCAGTGATGATTAATGATCTATTATCTTATATCTTAGTCATCCATGTCTAGAGTGATGATTAATGATCTATTATCTTATATCTTAGTCATCCATGTCTGCAGTGATGATTAATGATCTATTATCTTATATCTTAGTCATCCATGTCTAGAGTGATGATTAATGATCTATTATCTTATATCTTAGTCATCCATGTCTAGAGTGATGATTAATGATCTATTATCTTATATCTTAGTCATCCATGTCTAGAGTGATGATTAATGATCTATTATCTTATATCTTAGTCATCCATGTCTGCAGTGATGATTAATCGTCACCCCATTGTGATGCGGGGGTCTTTTCTCCCAAGATGCATTGTGATGCGGGGGTCTTTTCTCCCTAGATGCATTGTGATGCGGGGGTCTTTTCTCCCTAGATGCATTGTGATGCGGGGGTCTTTTCTCCCAAGATGCATTGTGATGCGGGGGTCTTTTCTCCCGAGATGCATTGTGATGCGGGGGTCTTTTCTCCCGAGATGCATTGTGATGCGGGGGTCTTTTCTCCCAAGATGCATTGTGATGCGGGGGTCTTTTCTCCCTAGATGCATTGTGATGCGGGGGTCTTTTCTCCCAAGATGCATTGTGATGCGGGGGTCTTTTCTCCCAAGATGCATTGTGATGCGGGGGTCTTTTCTCCCGAGATGCATTGTGATGCGGGGGTCTTTTCTCCCAAGATGCATTGTGATGCGGGGGTCTTTTCTCCCGAGATGCATTGTGATGCGGGGGTCTTTTCTCCCAAGATGCATTGTGATGCGGGGGTCTTTTCTCCCGAGATGCATTGTGATGCGGGGGTCTTTTCTCCCAAGATGCATTGTGATGCGGGGGTCTTTTCTCCCAAGATGCATTGTGATGCGGGGGTCTTTTCTCCCGAGATGCATTGTGATGCGGGGGTCTTTTCTCCCAAGATGCATTGTGATGCGGGGGTCTTTTCTCCCAAGATGCATTGTGATGCGGGGGTCTTTTCTCCCGAGATGCATTGTGATGCGGGGGTCTTTTCTCCCGAGATGCATTGTGATGCGGGGGTCTTTTCTCCCAAGATGCATTGTGATGCGGGGGTCTTTTCTCCCGAGATGCATTGTGATGCGGGGGTCTTTTCTCCCTAGATGCATTGTGATGCGGGGGTCTTTTCTCCCAAGATGCATTGTGATGCGGGGGTCTTTTCTCCCGAGATGCATTGTGATGCGGGGGTCTTTTCTCCCAAGATGCATTGTGATGCGGGGGTCTTTTCTCCCAAGATGCATTGTGATGCGGGGGTCTTTTCTCCCAAGATGCATTGTGATGCGGGGGTCTTTTCTCCCGAGATGCATTGTGATGCGGGGGTCTTTTCTCCCTAGATGCATTGTGATGCGGGGGTCTTTTCTCCCAAGATGCATTGTGATGCGGGGGTCTTTTCTCCCGAGATGCATTGTGATGCGGGGGTCTTTTCTCCCAAGATGCATTGTGATGCGGGGGTCTTTTCTCCCAAGATGCATTGTGATGCGGGGGTCTTTTCTCCCAAGATGCATTGTGATGCGGGGGTCTTTTCTCCCAAGATGCATTGTGATGTGGGGGTCTTTTCTCCCAAGATGCATTGTGATGCGGGGGTCTTTTCTCCCAAGATGCATTGTGATGCGGGGGTCTTTTCTCCCAAGATGCATTGCGATGCGGGGGTCTTTTCTCCCGAGATGCATTGTGATGCGGGGGTCTTTTCTCCCGAGATGCATTGTGATGCGGGGGTCTTTTCTCCCAAGATGCATTGTGATGCGGGGGTCTTTTCTCCCAAGATGCATTGTGATGCGGGGGTCTTTTCTCCCAAGATGCATTGTGATGCGGGGGTCTTTTCTCCCAAGATGCATTGTGATGCGGGGGTCTTTTCTCCCAAGATGCATTGGGATGCGGGGGTCTTTTCTCCCGAGATGCATTGTGATGCGGGGGTCTTTTCTCCCAAGATGCATTGCGATGCGGGGGTCTTTTCTCCCGAGATGCATTGTGATGCGGGGGTCTTTTCTCCCAAGATGCATTGTGATGCGGGGGTCTTTTCTCCCAAGATGCATTGTGATGCGGGGGTCTTTTCTCCCGAGATGCATTGTGATGCGGGGGTCTTTTCTCCCGAGATGCATTGTGATGCGGGGGTCTTTTCTCCCAAGATGCATTGTGATGCGGGGGTCTTTTCTCCCAAGATGCATTGTGATGCGGGGGTCTTTTCTCCCAAGATGCATTGTGATGCGGGGGTCTTTTCTCCCGAGATGCATTGTGATGCGGGGGTCTTTTCTCCCAAGATGCATTGTGATGCGGGGGTCTTTTCTCCCGAGATGCATTGTGATGCGGGGGTCTTTTCTCCCAAGATGCATTGTGATGCGGGGGTCTTTTCTCCCAAGATGCATTGTGATGCGGGGGTCTTTTCTCCCAAGATGCATTGTGATGCGGGGGGTCTTTTCTCCCGAGATGCATTGTGATGCGGGGGTCTTTTCTCCCGAGATGCATTGTGATGCGGGGGTCTTTTCTCCCAAGATGCATTGTGATGCGGGGGTCTTTTCTCCCAAGATGCATTGTGATGCGGGGGTCTTTTCTCCCGAGATGCATTGTGATGCGGGGGTCTTTTCTCCCGAGATGCATTGTGATGCGGGGGTCTTTTCTCCCAAGATGCATTGTGATGCGGGGGTCTTTTCTCCCGAGATGTATTGTGATGCGGGGGTCTTTTCTCCCAAGATGCATTGTGATGCGGGGGTCTTTTCTCCCAAGATGCATTGCGATGCGGGGGTCTTTTCTCCCGAGATGCATTGTGATGCGGGGGTCTTTTCTCCCAAGATGCATTGTGATGCGGGGGTCTTTTCTCCCAAGATGCATTGTGATGCGGGGGTCTTTTCTCCCGAGATGCATTGTGATGCGGGGGTCTTTTCTCCCGAGATGCATTGTGATGCGGGGGTCTTTTCTCCCAAGATGCATTGTGATGCGGGGGTCTTTTCTCCCAAGATGCATTGTGATGCGGGGGTCTTTTCTCCCAAGATGCATTGTGATGCGGGGGTCTTTTCTCCCTAGATGCATTGTGATGCGGGGGTCTTTTCTCCCAAGATGCATTGTGATGCGGGGGTCTTTTCTCCCAAGATGCATTGTGATGCGGGGGTCTTTTCTCCCAAGATGCATTGTGATGCGGGGGTCTTTTCTCCCGAGATGCATTGTGATGCGGGGGTCTTTTCTCCCGAGATGCATTGTGATGCGGGGGTCTTTTCTCCCAAGATGCATTGTGATGCGGGGGTCTTTTCTCCCAAGATGCATTGTGATGCGGGGGTCTTTTCTCCCTAGATGCATTGTGATGCGGGGGTCTTTTCTCCCAAGATGCATTGTGATGCGGGGGTCTTTTCTCCCAAGATGCATTGTGATGCGGGGGTCTTTTCTCCCAAGATGCATTGTGATGCGGGGGTCTTTTCTCCCAAGATGCATTGTGATGCGGGGGTCTTTTCTCCCAAGATGCATTGTGATGCGGGGGTCTTTTCTCCCGAGATGCATTGTGATGCGGGGGTCTTTTCTCCCAAGATGCATTGTGATGCGGGGGTCTTTTCTCCCAAGATGCATTGTGATGCGGGGGTCTTTTCTCCCAAGATGCATTGTGATGCGGGGGTCTTTTCTCCCAAGATGCATTGTGATGCGGGGGTCTTTTCTCCCAAGATGCATTGTGATGCGGGGGTCTTTTCTCCCAAGATGCATTGTGATGCGGGGGTCTTTTCTCCCAAGATGCATTGTGATGCGGGGGTCTTTTCTCCCAAGATGCATTGTGATGCGGGGGTCTTTTCTCCCCAGATGCATTGTGATGCGGGGGTCTTTTCTCCCGAGATGTATTGTGATGCGGGGGTCTTTTCTCCCGAGATGTATTGTGATGCGGGGGTCTTTTCTCCCAAGATGCATTGTGATGCGGGGGTCTTTTCTCCCAAGATGCATTGTGATGCGGGGGTCTTTTCTCCCAAGATGCATTGTGATGCGGGGGTCTTTTCTCCCAAGATGCATTGTGATGCGGGGGTCTTTTCTCCCGAGATGTATTGTGATGCGGGGGTCTTTTCTCCCAAGATGCATTGTGATGCGGGGGTCTTTTCTCCCAAGATGCATTGTGATGCGGGGGTCTTTTCTCCCGAGATGCATTGTGATGCGGGGGTCTTTTCTCCCGAGATGCATTGTGATGCGGGGGTCTTTTCTCCCGAGATGCATTGTGATGCGGGGGTCTTTTCTCCCGAGATGCATTGTGATGCGGGGGTCTTTTCTCCCGAGATGCATTGTGATGCGGGGGTCTTTTCTCCCAAGATGCATTGTGATGCGGGGGTCTTTTCTCCCAAGATGCATTGTGATGCGGGGGTCTTTTCTCCCAAGATGCATTGTGATGCGGGGGTCTTTTCTCCCGAGATGCATTGTGATGCGGGGGTCTTTTCTCCCGAGATGCATTGTGATGCGGGGGTCTTTTCTCCCGAGATGCATTGTGATGCGGGGGTCTTTTCTCCCAAGATGCATTGTGATGCGGGGGTCTTTTCTCCCAAGATGCATTGTGATGCGGGGGTCTTTTCTCCCTAGATGCATTGTGATGCGGGGGTCTTTTCTCCCAAGATGCATTGTGATGCGGGGGTCTTTTCTCCCGAGATGCATTGTGATGCGGGGGTCTTTTCTCCCAAGATGCATTGTGATGCGGGGGTCTTTTCTCCCAAGATGCATTGTGATGCGGGGGTCTTTTCTCCCAAGATGCATTGTGATGCGGGGGTCTTTTCTCCCAAGATGCATTGTGATGCGGGGGTCTTTTCTCCCAAGATGCATTGTGATGCGGGGGTCTTTTCTCCCGAGATGCATTGTGATGCGGGGGTCTTTTCTCCCGAGATGCATTGTGATGCGGGGGTCTTTTCTCCCAAGATGCATTGTGATGCGGGGGTCTTTTCTCCCAAGATGCATTGTGATGCGGGGGTCTTTTCTCCCGAGATGCATTGTGATGCGGGGGTCTTTTCTCCCAAGATGCATTGTGATGCGGGGGTCTTTTCTCCCAAGATGCATTGTGATGCGGGGGTCTTTTCTCCCGAGATGCATTGTGATGCGGGGGTCTTTTCTCCCGAGATGCATTGTGATGCGGGGGTCTTTTCTCCCAAGATGCATTGTGATGCGGGGGTCTTTTCTCCCGAGATGTATTGTGATGCGGGGGTCTTTTCTCCCAAGATGCATTGTGATGCGGGGGTCTTTTCTCCCAAGATGCATTGCGATGCGGGGGTCTTTTCTCCCGAGATGCATTGCGATGCGGGGGTCTTTTCTCCCAAGATGCATTGTGATGCGGGGGTCTTTTCTCCCAAGATGCATTGTGATGCGGGGGTCTTTTCTCCCGAGATGCATTGTGATGCGGGGGTCTTTTCTCCCGAGATGCATTGTGATGCGGGGGTCTTTTCTCCCAAGATGCATTGTGATGCGGGGGTCTTTTCTCCCAAGATGCATTGTGATGCGGGGGTCTTTTCTCCCAAGATGCATTGTGATGCGGGGGTCTTTTCTCCCTAGATGCATTGTGATGCGGGGGTCTTTTCTCCCAAGATGTATTGTGATGCGGGGGTCTTTTCTCCCAAGATGCATTGTGATGCGGGGGTCTTTTCTCCCAAGATGCATTGTGATGCGGGGGTCTTTTCTCCCAAGATGCATTGTGATGCGGGGGTCTTTTCTCCCGAGATGCATTGTGATGCGGGGGTCTTTTCTCCCAAGATGCATTGTGATGCGGGGGTCTTTTCTCCCAAGATGCATTGTGATGCGGGGGTCTTTTCTCCCAAGATGCATTGTGATGCGGGGGTCTTTTCTCCCAAGATGCATTGTGATGCGGGGGTCTTTTCTCCCAAGATGCATTGTGATGCGGGGGTCTTTTCTCCCGAGATGCATTGTGATGCGGGGGTCTTTTCTCCCAAGATACATTGTGATGCGGGGGTCTTTTCTCCCGAGATGCATTGTGATGCGGGGGTCTTTTCTCCCAAGATGCATTGTGATGCGGGGGTCTTTTCTCCCAAGATGCATTGTGATGCGGGGGTCTTTTCTCCCGAGATGTATTGTGATGCGGGGGTCTTTTCTCCCAAGATGCATTGTGATGCGGGGGTCTTTTCTCCCGAGATGTATTGTGATGCGGGGGTCTTTTCTCCCGAGATGTATTGTGATGCGGGGGTCTTTTCTCCCAAGATGCATTGTGATGCGGGGGTCTTTTCTCCCAAGATGCATTGTGATGCGGGGGTCTTTTCTCCCAAGATGCATTGTGATGCGGGGGTCTTTTCTCCCAAGATGCATTGTGATGCGGGGGTCTTTTCTCCCGAGATGTATTGTGATGCGGGGGTCTTTTCTCCCAAGATGCATTGTGATGCGGGGGTCTTTTCTCCCAAGATGCATTGTGATGCGGGGGTCTTTTCTCCCGAGATGCATTGTGATGCGGGGGTCTTTTCTCCCAAGATGCATTGTGATGCGGGGGTCTTTTCTCCCGAGATGCATTGTGATGCGGGGGTCTTTTCTCCCAAGATGCATTGTGATGCGGGGGTCTTTTCTCCCGAGATGCATTGTGATGCGGGGGTCTTTCTCCGAGATGCATTGTGATGCGGGGGTCTTTTCTCCCAAGATGCATTGTGATGCGGGGGTCTTTTCTCCCAAGATGCATTGTGATGCGGGGGTCTTTTCTCCCAAGATGCATTGTGATGCGGGGGTCTTTTCTCCCGAGATGCATTGTGATGCGGGGGTCTTTTCTCCCGAGATGCATTGTGATGCGGGGGTCTTTTCTCCCGAGATGCATTGTGATGCGGGGGTCTTTTCTCCCAAGATGCATTGTGATGCGGGGGTCTTTTCTCCCAAGATGCATTGTGATGCGGGGGTCTTTTCTCCCAAGATGCATTGTGATGCGGGGTCTTTTCTCCCAAGATGCATTGTGATGCGGGGGTCTTTTCTCCCGAGATGCATTGTGATGCGGGGTCTTTTCTCCCGAGATGTATTGTGATGCGGGGGTCTTTTCTCCCGAGATGCATTGTGATGCGGGGGTCTTTTCTCCCGAGATGCATTGTGATGCGGGGGTCTTTTCTCCCGAGATGTATTGTGATGCGGGGGTCTTTTCTCCCAAGATGCATTGTGATGCGGGGGTCTTTTCTCCCAAGATGCATTGTGATGCGGGGGTCTTTTCTCCCGAGATGCATTGTGATGCGGGGGTCTTTTCTCCCGAGATGCATTGTGATGCGGGGGTCTTTTCTCCCAAGATGCATTGTGATGCGGGGGTCTTTTCTCCCAAGATGCATTGTGATGCGGGGGTCTTTTCTCCCGAGATGCATTGTGATGCGGGGGTCTTTTCTCCCAAGATGCATTGTGATGCGGGGGTCTTTTCTCCCAAGATGCATTGTGATGCGGGGGTCTTTTCTCCCGAGATGCATTGTGATGCGGGGGTCTTTTCTCCCGAGATGCATTGTGATGCGGGGGTCTTTTCTCCCTAGATGCATTGTGATGCGGGGGTCTTTTCTCCCAAGATGCATTGTGATGCGGGGGTCTTTTCTCCCAAGATGCATTGTGATGCGGGGGTCTTTTCTCCCGAGATGCATTGTGATGCGGGGGTCTTTTCTCCCAAGATGCATTGTGATGCGGGGGTCTTTTCTCCCGAGATGCATTGTGATGCGGGGGTCTTTTCTCCCGAGATGCATTGTGATGCGGGGGTCTTTTCTCCCAAGATGCATTGTGATGCGGGGGTCTTTTCTCCCAAGATGCATTGTGATGCGGGGGTCTTTTCTCCCGAGATGCATTGTGATGCGGGGGTCTTTTCTCCCAAGATGCATTGTGATGCGGGGGTCTTTTCTCCCGAGATGCATTGTGATGCGGGGGTCTTTTCTCCCGAGATGCATTGTGATGCGGGGGTCTTTTCTCCCAAGATGCATTGTGATGCGGGGGTCTTTTCTCCCAAGATGCATTGTGATGCGGGGGTCTTTTCTCCCAAGATGCATTGTGATGCGGGGGGTCTTTTCTCCCAAGATGCATTGTGATGCGGGGGTCTTTTCTCCCAAGATGCATTGTGATGCGGGGGTCTTTTCTCCCGAGATGCATTGTGATGCGGGGGTCTTTTCTCCCAAGATGCATTGTGATGCGGGGGTCTTTTCTCCCAAGATGCATTGTGATGCGGGGGTCTTTTCTCCCAAGATGCATTGTGATGCGGGGGTCTTTTCTCCCAAGATGCATTGTGATGCGGGGGTCTTTTCTCCCAAGATGCATTGTGATGCGGGGGTCTTTTCTCCCAAGATGCATTGTGATGCGGGGGTCTTTTCTCCCAAGATGCATTGTGATGCGGGGGTCTTTTCTCCCGAGATGCATTGTGATGCGGGGGTCTTTTCTCCCAAGATGCATTGTGATGCGGGGGTCTTTTCTCCCTAGATGCATTGTGATGCGGGGGTCTTTTCTCCCAAGATGCATTGTGATGCGGGGGTCTTTTCTCCCAAGATGCATTGTGATGCGGGGGTCTTTTCTCCCAAGATGCATTGTGATGCGGGGGTCTTTTCTCCCAAGATGCATTGTGATGCGGGGGTCTTTTCTCCCAAGATGCATTGTGATGCGGGGGTCTTTTCTCCCGAGATGCATTGTGATGCGGGGGTCTTTTCTCCCAAGATGCATTGTGATGCGGGGGTCTTTCTCCCCAGATGCATTGTGATGCGGGGGTCTTTTCTCCCAAGATGCATTGTGATGCGGGGGTCTTTTCTCCCAAGATGCATTGTGATGCGGGGGTCTTTTCTCC
The DNA here is from genome assembly GCF_033978785.1 of Entelurus aequoreus. NCBI lineage: Eukaryota > Metazoa > Chordata > Actinopteri > Syngnathiformes > Syngnathidae > Entelurus > Entelurus aequoreus. The sequence goes on from NC_084747.1 coordinate 654,956, forward strand.
CAAGATGCATTGTGATGCGGGGGTCTTTTCTCCCAAGATGCATTGTGATGCGGGGGTCTTTTCTCCCAAGATGCATTGTGATGCGGGGGTCTTTTCTCCCAAGATGCATTGTGATGCGGGGGTCTTTTCTCCCAAGATGCATTGTGATGCGGGGGTCTTTTCTCCCGAGATGCATTGTGATGCGGGGGTCTTTTCTCCCAAGATGCATTGTGATGCGGGGGTCTTTTCTCCCAGATGCATTGTGATGCGGGGGTCTTTTCTCCCAAGATGCATTGTGATGCGGGGGTCTTTTCTCCCAAGATGCATTGTGATGCGGGGGTCTTTTCTCCCAAGATGCATTGTGATGCGGGGGTCTTTTCTCCCAAGATGCATTGTGATGCGGGGGTCTTTTCTCCCGAGATGCATTGTGATGCGGGGGTCTTTTCTCCCAAGATGCATTGTGATGCGGGGGTCTTTTCTCCCGAGATGCATTGTGATGCGGGGGTCTTTTCTCCGAGATGCATTGTGATGCGGGGGTCTTTTCTCCCAAGATGCATTGTGATGCGGGGTCTTTTCTCCCGAGATGCATTGTGATGCGGGGGTCTTTTCTCCCAAGATGCATTGTGATGCGGGGTCTTTTCTCCCGAGATGCATTGTGATGCGGGGGTCTTTTCTCTCCCGAGATGCATTGTGATGCGGGGGTCTTTTCTCCCAAGATGCATTGTGATGCGGGGGTCTTTTCTCCCAAGATGCATTGTGATGCGGGGGTCTTTTCTCCCAAGATGCATTGTGATGCGGGGGTCTTTTCTCCCCGAGATGCATTGTGATGCGGGGGTCTTTTCTCCCGAGATGCATTGTGATGCGGGGGTCTTTTCTCCCAAGATGCATTGTGATGCGGGGGTCTTTTCTCCCCAGATGCATTGTGATGCGGGGGTCTTTTCTCCCAAGATGCATTGTGATGCGGGGGTCTTTTCTCCCAAGATGCATTGTGATGCGGGGGTCTTTTCTCCCAAGATGCATTGTGATGCGGGGGTCTTTTCTCCCAAGATGCATTGTGATGCGGGGGTCTTTTCTCCCGAGATGCATTGTGATGCGGGGGTCTTTTCTCCCAAGATGCATTGTGATGCGGGGGTCTTTTCTCCAAGATGCATTGTGATGTGGGGGTCTTTTCTCCCAAGATGCATTGTGATGCGGGGGTCTTTTCTCCCGAGATGCATTGTGATGCGGGGGTCTTTTCTCCCAAGATGCATTGTGATGCGGGGGTCTTTTCTCCCAAGATGCATTGTGATGCGGGGGTCTTTTCTCCCGAGATGCATTGTGATGCGGGGGTCTTTTCTCCCGAGATGCATTGTGATGCGGGGGTCTTTTCTCCCTAGATGCATTGTGATGCGGGGGTCTTTTCTCCCAAGATGCATTGTGATGCGGGGGTCTTTTCTCCCAAGATGCATTGTGATGCGGGGGTCTTTTCTCCCGAGATGCATTGTGATGCGGGGGTCTTTTCTCCCAAGATGCATTGTGATGCGGGGGTCTTTTCTCCCGAGATGCATTGTGATGCGGGGGTCTTTTCTCCCGAGATGCATTGTGATGCGGGGGTCTTTTCTCCAAGATGCATTGTGATGCGGGGGTCTTTTCTCCCAAGATGCATTGTGATGCGGGGGTCTTTTCTCCCGAGATGCATTGTGATGCGGGGGTCTTTTCTCCCAAGATGCATTGTGATGCGGGGGTCTTTTCTCCCCGAGATGCATTGTGATGCGGGGGTCTTTTCTCCCGAGATGCATTGTGATGCGGGGGTCTTTTCTCCCAAGATGCATTGTGATGCGGGGGTCTTTTCTCCCAAGATGCATTGTGATGCGGGGGTCTTTTCTCCCAAGATGCATTGTGATGCGGGGGTCTTTTCTCCCAAGATGCATTGTGATGCGGGGGTCTTTTCTCCCAAGATGCATTGTGATGCGGGGGTCTTTTCTCCCGAGATGCATTGTGATGCGGGGGTCTTTTCTCCCAAGATGCATTGTGATGCGGGGGTCTTTTCTCCCAAGATGCATTGTGATGCGGGGGTCTTTTCTCCCGAGATGCATTGTGATGCGGGGGTCTTTTCTCCCTAGATGCATTGTGATGCGGGGGTCTTTTCTCCCAAGATGCATTGTGATGCGGGGGTCTTTTCTCCCAAGATGCATTGTGATGCGGGGGTCTTTTCTCCCAAGATGCATTGTGATGCGGGGGTCTTTTCTCCCAAGATGCATTGTGATGCGGGGGTCTTTTCTCCCAAGATGCATTGTGATGCGGGGGTCTTTTCTCCCGAGATGCATTGTGATGCGGGGGTCTTTTCTCCCAAGATGCATTGTGATGCGGGGGTCTTTTCTCCCCAGATGCATTGTGATGCGGGGGTCTTTTCTCCCAAGATGCATTGTGATGCGGGGGTCTTTTCTCCCAAGATGCATTGTGATGCGGGGGTCTTTTCTCCCAAGATGCATTGTGATGCGGGGGTCTTTTCTCCCAAGATGCATTGTGATGCGGGGGTCTTTTCTCCCAAGATGCATTGTGATGCGGGGGTCTTTTCTCCCAAGATGCATTGTGATGCGGGGGTCTTTTCTCCCAAGATGCATTGTGATGCGGGGGTCTTTTCTCCCGAGATGCATTGTGATGCGGGGGTCTTTTCTCCCAAGATGCATTGTGATGCGGGGGTCTTTTCTCCCCAGATGCATTGTGATGCGGGGGTCTTTTCTCCCAAGATGCATTGTGATGCGGGGGTCTTTTCTCCCAAGATGCATTGTGATGCGGGGGTCTTTTCTCCCAAGATGCATTGTGATGCGGGGGTCTTTTCTCCCAAGATGCATTGTGATGCGGGGGTCTTTTCTCCCGAGATGCATTGTGATGCGGGGGTCTTTTCTCCCAAGATGCATTGTGATGCGGGGGTCTTTTCTCCCGAGATGCATTGTGATGCGGGGGTCTTTTCTCCCGAGATGCATTGTGATGCGGGGGTCTTTTCTCCCAAGATGCATTGTGATGCGGGGGTCTTTTCTCCCGAGATGCATTGTGATGCGGGGGTCTTTTCTCCCAAGATGCATTGTGATGCGGGGGTCTTTTCTCCCGAGATGCATTGTGATGCGGGGGTCTTTTCTCCCGAGATGCATTGTGATGCGGGGGTCTTTTCTCCCAAGATGCATTGTGATGCGGGGGTCTTTTCTCCCAAGATGCATTGTGATGCGGGGGTCTTTTCTCCCAAGATGCATTGTGATGCGGGGGTCTTTTCTCCCGAGATGCATTGTGATGCGGGGGTCTTTTCTCCCGAGATGCATTGTGATGCGGGGGTCTTTTCTCCCAAGATGCATTGTGATGCGGGGGTCTTTTCTCCCCAGATGCATTGTGATGCGGGGGTCTTTTCTCCCAAGATGCATTGTGATGCGGGGGTCTTTTCTCCCAAGATGCATTGTGATGCGGGGGTCTTTTCTCCCAAGATGCATTGTGATGCGGGGGTCTTTTCTCCCAAGATGCATTGTGATGCGGGGGTCTTTTCTCCCGAGATGCATTGTGATGCGGGGGTCTTTTCTCCCAAGATGCATTGTGATGCGGGGGTCTTTTCTCCCGAGATGCATTGTGATGCGGGGGTCTTTTCTCCCGAGATGCATTGTGATGCGGGGGTCTTTTCTCCCAAGATGCATTGTGATGCGGGGGTCTTTTCTCCCGAGATGCATTGTGATGCGGGGGTCTTTTCTCCCAAGATGCATTGTGATGCGGGGGTCTTTTCTCCCAAGATGCATTGTGATGCGGGGGTCTTTTCTCCCGAGATGCATTGTGATGCGGGGGTCTTTTCTCCCGAGATGCATTGTGATGCGGGGGTCTTTTCTCCCGAGATGCATTGTGATGCGGGGGTCTTTTCTCCCGAGATGCATTGTGATGCGGGGGTCTTTTCTCCCGAGATGCATTGTGATGCGGGGGTCTTTTCTCCCAAGATGCATTGTGATGCGGGGGTCTTTTCTCCCAAGATGCATTGTGATGCGGGGGTCTTTTCTCCCGAGATGCATTGTGATGCGGGGGTCTTTTCTCCCAAGATGCATTGTGATGCGGGGGTCTTTTCTCCCGAGATGCATTGTGATGCGGGGGTCTTTTCTCCCGAGATGCATTGTGATGCGGGGGTCTTTTCTCCCAAGATGCATTGTGATGCGGGGGTCTTTTCTCCCGAGATGCATTGTGATGCGGGGGTCTTTTCTCCCGAGATGCATTGTGATGCGGGGGTCTTTTCTCCCAAGATGCATTGTGATGCGGGGGTCTTTTCTCCCAAGATGCATTGTGATGCGGGGGTCTTTTCTCCCAAGATGCATTGTGATGTGGGGGTCTTTTCTCCCAAGATGCATTGTGATGCGGGGGTCTTTTCTCCCAAGATGCATTGTGATGCGGGGGTCTTTTCTCCCGAGATGCATTGTGATGCGGGGGTCTTTTCTCCCAAGATGCATTGTGATGCGGGGGTCTTTTCTCCCAAGATGCATTGTGATGCGGGGGTCTTTTCTCCCAAGATGCATTGTGATGCGGGGGTCTTTTCTCCCAAGATGCATTGTGATGCGGGGGTCTTTTCTCCCGAGATGCATTGTGATGCGGGGGTCTTTTCTCCCGAGATGTATTGTGATGCGGGGGTCTTTTCTCCCAAGATGCATTGTGATGCGGGGGTCTTTTCTCCCAAGATGCATTGTGATGCGGGGGTCTTTTCTCCCGAGATGCATTGTGATGCGGGGGTCTTTTCTCCCGAGATGCATTGTGATGCGGGGGTCTTTTCTCCCGAGATGCATTGTGATGCGGGGGTCTTTTCTCCCAAGATGCATTGTGATGCGGGGGTCTTTTCTCCCGAGATGCATTGTGATGCGGGGGTCTTTTCTCCCAAGATGCATTGTGATGCGGGGGTCTTTTCTCCCGAGATGCATTGTGATGCGGGGGTCTTTTCTCCCTAGATGCATTGTGATGCGGGGGTCTTTTCTCCCAAGATGCATTGTGATGCGGGGGTCTTTT
>NC_084747.1:664932-684932 GCF_033978785.1 Entelurus aequoreus
AGTACAAACTTGGTAGCACAAACGTGTTAGCACAAACTTGTTAGCACAAATGTGGTAGCACAAACGTTGTAGCACAAATGTGGTAGGACAAACTTGGTAGCACAAACGTGTTAGCACAAATGTGGTAGCACAAACGTGTTAGCACAAACGTGTTAGCACAAATGTGGTACCACAAATGTGTTAGCACAAACGTGTTAGCACAAACGTGTTAGCACAAATGTGGTAGCACAAACGTGTTAGCACAAATGTGTTAGAACAAACATGTTAGCACAAATGTGGTAGCACAAATGTGGTAGCATAAATGTGGTAGCACAAACTTGGTAGCACAAACGTGTTAGCACAAACGTGTTAGCACAAATGTGGTAGCACAAACGTGGTAGCACAAACGTGTTAGCACAAATGTGTTAGCACAAACGTGTTAGCACAAATGTGTTAGCACAAATGTGGTAGCACAAATGTGGTAGCACAAATGTGGTAGCACAAACGTGTTAGCACAAATTTGTTAGCACAAATGTGGTAGCACAAATATGGTAGCACAAATGTGGTAGCACAAATGTGGTAGCACAAATGTGGTAGCACAAATGTGGTAGCACAAACGTTGTAGCACAAATGTGGTAGGACAAACTTGGTAGCACAAACGTGTTAGCACAAATGTGTTAGCACAAACGTGTTAGCACAAACGTGTTAGCACAAATGTGGTACCACAAATGTGTTAGCACAAACGTGTTAGCACAAACGTGTTAGCACAAATGTGTTAGCACAAACGTGTTAGCACAAATGTGTTAGAACAAACATGTTAGCACAAATGTGGTAGCACAAATGTGGTAGCATAAATGTGGTAGCACAAACTTGGTAGCACAAACGTGTTAGCACAAACGTGTTAGCACAAATGTGGTAGCACAAACGTGGTAGCACAAATGTGGTAGCACAAACGTGTCAGCACAAACGTGTTAGCACAAATGTGGTAGCACAAACGTGGTAGCACAAACGTGGTAGCACAAGCATGGTAGCACAAAAAGGTGGTCACGTGTACAGGGCCTAGTGTCAATTGAGGTGTTGCTATGTTCTCACCCTCCAGGGGGTGCACGTTTTGGAGCGCTAAGTACATACCACAAAACACTGGTCTTGTAAATAGCGGTTTTTCAAATCCTGGTCTTGGATCCAGTGGCGTGCTGAATGCTGAAGGTCCACAGGTGAAGGCTGCTGGTGTGTGTGGAAGGTCCACAGGTGAAGGCTGCTGGTGTGTGTGGAAGGTCCACAGGTGAAGGCTGCTGGTGTGTGTGTGGAAGGTCCACAAGTGAAGTCTGGTGGTGTGTGTGGAAGGTCCACAGGTGAAGGCTGCTGGTGTGTGTGGAAGGTCCACAGGTGAAGTCTGCTGGTGTGTGTGGAAGGTCCACAGGTGAAGGCTGCTGGTGTGTGTGGAAGGTCCACAGGTGAAGGCTGCTGGTGTGTGTGGAAGGTCCACAAGTGAAGTCTGGTGGTGTGTGTGGAAGGTCCACAGGTGAAGTCTTGTGGTGTGTGTGGAAGGTCCACAGGTGAAGGCTGCTGGTGTGTGTGGAAGGTCCACAGGTGAAGGCTTCTGGTGTGTGTGGAAGGTCCACAGGTCAATCAATCAATCAATGTTTATTTATATAGCCCTAAATCACAAGTGTCTCAAAGGGCTGTACAAGCCACAACGACATCCTCGGTACAGAGCCCACATACGGGCAAGGAAAAACTCACCCCAGTGGGACGTCGGTGAATGACTATGAGAAACCTTGGAGAGGACCGCATATGTGGGTAACCCCCCCCCCTCTAGGGGAGACCGAAAGCAACGGATGTCGAGTGGGTCTGACATAACATTGTGAAAGTCCAGTCCACAGTGGATCCAACACATCAGCGGGAGTCCAGTCCACAGCGGGGCCAACAGGAAACCATCCCGAGCGGAGACGGGTCAGCAGCGCAGAGATGTCCCCAACCGATGCACAGGCTAGTGGTCCACCCGGGGTCCCGGCTCTGGACAGCCAGCACTTCATCCATGGCCACCGGACCTATGCAACTCCCCCTCGCAAGGGACAGGGGAGAAGAGGAGAGAAGAAAAGAAACGGCAGATCAACTGGTCTAAAAAAGGGGGGGTCTATTTAAAGGCTAGATTATACAAATGAGTTTTAAGATGGGACTTAAATGCTTCTACTGAGGTAGCATCTCTAACTGTTACCGGGAGGGCATTCCAGAGTACTGGAGCCCGAATAGAAAACGCTCTATAGCCCGCAGACTTTTTTTTGGCTCTGGGAATCACTAATAAGCCGGAGTTCTTTGAACGCAGATTTCTTGTCGGGACATATGGTACAATACAATCAGCAAGATAGGCTGGAGCTAAACCGTGTAATATTTTATACGTAAGTAGTAAAACCTTAAAGTCGCATCTTAAGTGCACAGGAAGCCAGTGCAAGTGAGCCAGTATATGTATATATATGTATGTATATATGTATATAAAGGTATATACAGTATAGGCGTAATATGATCAAACTTTCTTGTTTTTGTCAAAAGCCTTGCAGCCGCATTTTGTACCAACTGTAATCTTTTAATGCTAGACATAGGGAGGCCCGAAAATAATACGTTACAGTAATCGAGACGAGACGTAACGAACGCATGAATAATGATCTCAGCGTCGCTAGTGGACAAGATGGAACGAATTTTAGCGATATTACGGAGATGAAAGAAGGCCGTTTTAGTAACACTCTTAATGTGTGACTCAAACGAGAGAGTTGTTTTAGTAACACTCTTAATGTGTGACTCAAACGAGAGAGTTGTTTTAGTAACACTCTTAATGTGTGACTCAAACGAGAGAGTTGTTTTAGTAACACTCTTAATGTGTGACTCAAACGAGAGAGTTGTTTTAGTAACACTCTTAATGTGTGACTCAAACGAGAGAGTTGTTTTAGTAACACTCTTAATGTGTGACTCAAACGAGAGAGTTGTTTTAGTAACACTCTTAATGTGTGACTCAAACGAGAGAGTTGTTTTAGTAACACTCTTAATGTGTGACTCAAACGAGAGAGTTGTTTTAGTAACACTCTTAATGTGTGACTCAAACGAGAGAGTTGTTTTAGTAACACTCTTAATGTGTGACTCAAACGAGAGAGTTGGGTGGAAGATAATACCCAGATTCTTTACCGAGTCTCCTTGTTTAATTGTTTGGTTGTCAAATGTTAAGGTGGTATTATTAAATAGATGTTGGTGTCTAGCAGGACCGATAATCAGCATTTCCGTTTTCTTAGCGTTGAGTTGCAAAAAGTTAGCGGACATCCATTGTTTAATTTCATTAAGACACGCCTCCAGCTGACTACAGTCCGGCGTGTTGGTCAGCTTTAGGGGCATGTAGAGTTGAGTGTCATCAGCATAACAGTGAAAGCTAACACCGTACTTGCGTATAATGTCACCTAGCGGCAGCATGTAAATACTAAAGAGTGCAGGGCCAAGAACCGAACCCTGGGGAACTCCGCACGTTACCTTGACATAGTCCGAGGTCACATTGTTATGGGAGACACACTGCATCCTGTGAAGGTGAAGTCTTGTGGTGTGTGTGGAAGGTCCACAGGTAAGGGCTGCTGGTGTGTGTGGAAGGTCCACAGGTGAAGGCTGCTGGTGTGTGTGGAAGGTCCACAGGTGAAGGCTGCTGGTGTGTGTGGAAGGTCCACAGGTGAAGGCTGCTGGTGTGTGTGGAAGGTCCACAGGTGAAGTCTGCTGGTGTGTGTGGAAGGTCCACAGGTAAGGGCTGCTGGTGTGTGTGGAAGGTCCACAGGTGAAGTCTGGTGGTGTGTGTGGAAGGTCCACAGGTGAAGTCTGCTGGTGTGTGTGGAAGGTCCACAGGTGAAGTCTGCTGGTGTGTGTGGAAGGTCCACAGGTGAAGTCTGCTGGTGTGTGTGGAAGGTCCACAGGTGAAGTCTGGTGGTGTGTGTGGAAGGTCCACAGGTAAGGGCTGCTGGTGTGTGTGGAAGGTCCACAGGTGAAGTCTGCTGGTGTGTGTGGAAGGTCCACAGGTGAAGGCTGCTGGTGTGTGTGGAAGGTCCACAGGTGAAGTCTGGTGGTGTGTGTGGAAGGTCCACAGGTGAAGGCTGCTGGTGTGTGTGGAAGGTCCACAGGTGAAGTCTGGTGGTGTGTGTGGAAGGTCCACAGGTGAAGGCTGCTGGTGTGTGTGGAAGGTCCACAGGTGAAGGCTGCTGGTGTGTGTGGAAGGTCCACAGGTGAAGGCTGCTGGTGTGTGTGGAAGGTCCACAGGTGAAGGCTGCTGGTGTGTGTGGAAGGTCCACAGGTGAAGGCTGCTGGTGTGTGTGGAAGGTCCACAGGTGAAGGCTGCTGGTGTGTGTGGAAGGTCCACAGGTGAAGTCTGGTGGTGTGTGTGGAAGGTCCACAGGTGAAGTCTGGTGGTGTGTGTGGAAGGTCCACAGGTGAAGGCTGCTGGTGTGTGTGGAAGGTCCACAGGTGAAGTCTGGTGGTGTGTGTGGAAGGTCCACAGGTGAAGTCTGCTGGTGTGTGTGGAAGGTCCACAGGTGAAGTCTGGTGGTGTGTGTGGAAGGTCCACAGGTGAAGTCTGGTGGTGTGTGTGGAAGGTCCACAGGTAAGGGCTGCTGGTGTGTGTGGAAGGTCCACAGGTGAAGTCTGCTGGTGTGTGTGGAAGGTCCACAGGTGAAGTCTGGTGGTGTGTGTGGAAGGTCCACAGGTGAAGTCTGGTGGTGTGTGTGGAAGGTCCACAGGTGAAGTCTGCTGGTGTGTGTGGAAGGTCCACAGGTGAAGTCTGCTGGTGTGTGTGGAAGGTCCACAGGTGAAGTCTGGTGGTGTGTGTGGAAGGTCCACAGGTGAAGTCTGGTGGTGTGTGTGGAAGGTCCACAGGTGAAGGCTGCTGGTGTGTGTGGAAGGTCCACAGGTGAAGTCTGGTGGTGTGTGTGGAAGGTCCACAGGTGAAGTCTGCTGGTGTGTGTGGAAGGTCCACAGGTGAAGTCTGGTGGTGTGTGTGGAAGGTCCACAGGTGAAGTCTGGTGGTGTGTGTGGAAGGTCCACAGGTAAGGGCTGCTGGTGTGTGTGGAAGGTCCACAGGTGAAGGCTGCTGGTGTGTGTGGAAGGTCCACAGGTGAAGGCTGCTGGTGTGTGTGGAAGGTCCACAGGTGAAGTCTGGTGGTGTGTGTGGAAGGTCCACAGGTGAAGGCTGCTGGTGTGTGTGGAAGGTCCACAGGTGAAGTCTGCTGGTGTGTGTGGAAGGTCCACAGGTGAAGTCTGGTGGTGTGTGTGGAAGGTCCACAGGTAAGGGCTGCTGGTGTGTGTGGAAGGTCCACAGGTGAAGGCTGCTGGTGTGTGTGGAAGGTCCACAGGTGAAGGCTGCTGGTGTGTGTGGAAGGTCCACAGGTGAAGTCTGGTGGTGTGTGTGGAAGGTCCACAGGTGAAGGCTGCTGGTGTGTGTGGAAGGTCCACAGGTGAAGTCTGGTGGTGTGTGTGGAAGGTCCACAGGTGAAGGCTGCTGGTGTGTGTGGAAGGTCCACAGGTGAAGTCTGCTGGTGTGTGTGGAAGGTCCACAGGTGAAGGCTGCTGGTGTGTGTGGAAGGTCCACAGGTGAAGTCTGCTGGTGTGTGTGGAAGGTCCACAGGTAAGGGCTGCTGGTGTGTGTGGAAGGTCCACAGGTGAAGGCTGCTGGTGTGTGTGGAAGGTCTACAGGTAAGGGCTGCTGGTGTGTGTGGAAGCAGAGGCCAAGGACTGGGTTTGGGGTCATTAGTGTGATATTGAGCCTACTTCTGCACTCTGGGCAACATCTGGAGCACATTCTTGGGAATCCTCTTTGTTTTATCACTGGATGGTCCACCTGAGTCAACAGTGCACTCGCACATGTGGTCCTGAGGAACCGGGCCCCTCCTGGCTTGTGTGCTTGTGATCCAGCTGCTACTGACCCACACTTTCCTGCCAGGTGGACCTTCACGCGCCTCCTGCTGGACTTCCAAAGACCGGACCCAAGACTTGAGCTCTTGCATGCTCGCCATGTTTTCAATGAGGGTGAAGACAAGACCCTCCCGTGTTTTCCTGTCACGTAATGACTTGAAGACAAGACCCTCTACTTCCTCATTCCCAAAGACTGCAACCTTCCCAGGATCTTGTCCTCTTCTGGTCTTTCAGCTTTCATGAAACAATTCTCTTATCTTCAAACTGATAAAACTGCCGAGCTTTCATGAACGTCAACAACAGCACTTAGTGATCTAGTACTCAGTCAATAGTACTGCAGTACTACTACCTTCTTCTTCATACTTCTACTCTAAAATCTAGCTGTGTGACTTAGTGATCTAGTACTCAGTCAATAGTACTGCAGTACTACTACCTTCTTCGTCATACTTCTACTCTAAAATCTAGCTGTGTGACTGCTCGCTGTTGTGAAAAAAAAGCTAACTAGCTAGCTGCTAAGCTAACAAAGCTTAGCACGGCGAAGGCCTGAAGCAATCTGCTCCCACACGTTGTGACCACTTCCCTGAAGACAGCCAGATGTGGACTTGGTGAAAGAAATAGCGTGAGTATGTGGACTTGGTGAAAGAAATAGCGTGATTGGTGAAAGAAATAGCGTGAGTATGTGGACTTGGTGAAAGAAATAGCGTGAGTATGTGGACTTGGTGAAAGAAATAGCGTGAGTATGTGGACTTGGTGAAAGAAATAGCGTGAGTATGTGGACTTGGTGAAAGAAATAGCGTGATTGGTGAAAGAAATAGCGTGAGTATGTGGACTTGGTGAAAGAAATAGCGTGAGTATGTGGACTTGGTGAAAGAAATAGCGTGAGTATGTGGACTTGGTGAAAGAAATAGCGTGAGTATGTGGACTTGGTGAAAGAAATAGCGTGAGTATGTGGACTTGGTGAAAGAAATAGCGTGAGTATGTGGACTTGGTGAAAGAAATAGCGTGAGTATGTCTCCCTGCTCTTCGTGCAGTGTTCTCATGACGAGGCTGGCTCTGCTAGCGGGTCGTGTCCGCCAGTTAGAGCAGAGTAATCTCCTAACTTTAGACGTTGCGGACACATCTGCTAGTGTTAGCTGTAGCGAGCTAACTAGCCCAGCTAATAGCAGCCCTAAGCGGCCTATAAGCAACGGTGAACAGGTTGAGACACATAATAGATTTAGCCCGTTAGCTAGTCCTACACCCCAGTCTACCGAGCACCACACCTTAGTCATAGTCATAGGGGACTCCATCACCCGAAACATACATCTTAGCAAACCAGCCATAATTAAGTGTATACACCTGACATTGAAGCTAATCTTAGGGAGCTAACTCGCAACAGGCCTAGTAAACACGTACGACAGGCTAATCGCACCGCTAGCTACGCCAACATAGTTGTACACGTTGGCTCCAATGACACTAGGATGAGACAGTCAGAGATTACAAAGAGGAACATAGCTAGGATTTGTAATCTGGCTAGAAAGATGTCCAGGCATGGAGTTCTTGTCTCTGCCTGCGAGAGGACAGATATAGCAGATTAGTCTCACTTACGCAATGATGAGAGATAGAGCAGATTAGTCTCACTTAACTAGTTTTTGTAGACAACAGGGACTAACGTTTATTGATCATTGGCCCTCTTTCTGGGGCGAACCAGGCTTGTTGATTGCCCGTCCCCTTAAAAGGGGTCGCACTAATATACAATGAAAACTTTAACCTCACCCCTAACCTATATATATATATATATATATATATATATATATATATATATATATATATATATATATATATATATATATATATATTTTTATATATTATATATATATATGTGTGTGTGTGTGTGTGTGTGTATGTATGTATGTATGTAATTTGATGGTTTGAAGGCTTGAGATTAAGAAGATGATGTTGAAAGTCATATAATGTTATTGTTGTGCGTCAATAGAAGATCAGAAGGCACTTCCTGTTTGGGGTCATGTGACGCAGCCACGCTAACCTTTAAAAGGATATTTGAAACAGGCCAGCCATGTTTTCTTTCTGGGACACTTCCAGCTGACACTTAGCCCCCGCCCTCAGGATCCCCACCCTCAGGACCCCCACCCTCAGGACCCTGCCCTCAGGACCCCGCCCTCAGGACCCCCACTCTCAAGACCCCACCCTCAGGACCCCCACTCTCAGGACCCCCACCCTCAGGACCCCCACCCTCAGGACCCCCACTCTCAGGACCCCCACCCTCAGGACCCCCACTCTCAGGACCCCCGCCCTCAGGACCCCCACTCTCAGGACCCCGCCCTCAGGACCCCAGCCTCAGTAACCCCCGCCCTCAGGACCCCAGCCTCAGTAACCCCCGCCCTCAGGACCCCCACTCTCAGGACCCCGCCCTCAGGACCCCCACTCTCAGGACCCCCGCCCTCAGGACCCCCACCCTCAGGACCCCCACTCTCAGGACCCCCACCCTCAGGACCCCCACTCTCAGGACCCCCACCCTCAGGACCCCCACTCTCAGGACCCCCGCCCTCAGGACCCCCACTCTCAGGACCCCGCCCTCAGGACCCCAGCCTCAGTAACCCCCGCCCTCAGGACCCCAGCCTCAGTAACCCCCGCCCTCAGGACCCCCACTCTCAGGACCCCGCCCTCAGGACCCCCACTCTCAGGACCCCCGCCCTCGGGCCCCACTTGGCGGCTCATAAAGTGCTCCTAAAGAGCGAGCTGAGCTGGCCAAGAGAAATTTACGATGACTCTGCTTTGTGTCACGCTGCAGGGCGGCCATCTTTGTGTTTGCTCAAGAGGTCAACGCCACTTGACCCCGTGTCAGCGCACACCTGGGGGCCACATTTGGAAGAATTTTAATGACTCGTTAATTTATTTGTTTGTCCCTCACACCTGACTTTTACAATTCATTTATTCTCCTTTTCCATCAGGAGAAGTGTAAATATCATTTATTCTTAAAGGTGTACACACCTGGGCCATGACCACACGCACACACACACACACACACACACACACACACACACACACACACACACACACACACACACACACACACACACACACACACTACTTCCATTGAAATACACACATACATACATATATATATATATATTTATATATATATAATACAAATAAGATCAAATACATCAATAAATTAAATTAAATATACAGTACAATAAAATACTATAATATAATCAAATACAATAATAAAGAACAATTATTATAAGAAATATATCATAAAATATAATTAAATACAAAATTACTTTAAACAAAATACAATTTAAAAACCATCTTTGGACCTAAATGAGAAGCTCGGTTAGTTTTTTTGTAGTGAGAGAATTCTACTTTTGGGTCTTCAGCTGTGAGTGTTCACACAACAAGAATGTTTGGAGGATAAACAAACCCAAACAGCCATCCATCCATCCATTTTATACCGCTTGTCCCTTTTGGGGTCGCGGGGGGTGCTGGCGTCTCCTCAAATGTTTTCTCTGCAACGTAAGCCCTGTTAGCTGGTCCAGGCTGGTAAGGTTTGAACAGTAACATGGCTAACAAGTGCAGCCTTCTAAAGATGCAGAGAAAGGGCGGCAGTAGTTTTATTATTAGTTAGACTGACCTAACGTCCTCTTTTCCCCGGACATGTCCTCTTTTGCGGGACTGTCAGGGCTGTCCGGGCGGGGTTTCTTAAATGTCCGGCATTTTGAGTTAGGGTTGCGTGTATTTTCAATGTACGTCCAGGGTTAAGAAGGGGTTAAAAACAAAACAATTTGTGCACACAGCGACATTCGTGAGGGAGGGGCAGAGACAGAGAGCAAGAGAGCGAGACAGTGGAGAGACAGACAGGACACAAGAGAGAGAGTGGAGAGACAGACAGAGAGCGAGACAGTGAGACAGTGGAGAGACAGACAGGACACAAGAGAGAGAGTGGAGAGACAGACAGAGAGCGAGACAGTGAGACAGTGGAGAGACAGACAGGACACAAGAGAGAGAGTGGAGAGACAGACAGAGAGCGAGACAGTGAGACAGTGGAGAGACAGACAGGACACAAGAGAGAGAATGGAGAGACAGACAGGACACAAGAGAGAGAGTGGAGAGACAGACAGGACACAAGAGAGAGAGTGGAGAGACAGACAGGACACAAGCGAGAGAGTGGAGAGACAGACAGGACACAAGAGAGACAGTGGAGAGACAGACAGGACACAAGAGAGAGAGTGGAGAGACAGACAGGACACAAGAGAGAGAGTGGAGAGACAGACAGGACACAAGAGAGACAGTGGAGAGACAGACAGGACACAAGAGAGAGAGTGGAGAGACAGACAGGACACAAGAGAGACAGTGGAGAGACAGACAGGACACAAGAGAGAGAGTGGAGAGACAGGCAGGACACAAGAGAGAGAGTGGAGAGACAGACAGGACACAAGAGAGAGAGTGGAGAGACAGACAGGACACAAGAGAGACAGTGGAGAGACAGACAGGACACAAGAGAGACAGTGGAGAGACAGACAGGACACAAGAGAGAGAGTGGAGAGACAGACAGGACACAAGAGAGAGAGTGGAGAGACAGACAGGACACAAGAGAGACAGTGGAGAGACAGACAGGACACAAGAGAGACAGTGGAGAGACAGCCAGGACACAAGAGAGAGAGTGGAGAGACAGACAGGACACAAGAGAGACAGTGGAGAGACAGACAGGACACAAGAGAGAGAGTGGAGAGACAGACAGGACACAAGAGAGACAGTGGAGAGACAGACAGGACACAAGAGAGAGTGGAGAGACAGACAGGACACAAGAGAGAGAATGGAGAGACAGACAGGACACAAGAGAGAGAGTGGAGAGACAGACAGGACACAAGAGAGAGAGTGGAGAGACAGACAGGACACAAGAGAGAGAGTGGAGAGACAGACAGGACACAAGAGAGACAGTGGAGAGACAGACAGGACACAAGAGAGACAGTGGAGAGACAGACAGGACACAAGAGAGAGAGTGGAGAGACAGACAGGACACAAGAGAGAGAGTGGAGAGAGTGTTATATATAATATTTATGTTGACATTATATTATATAAATTATTTATGTTGACATTATATTATATATAATATTTATGTTGACATTATATTATATATATTATGTATGTTGACATTATATTATATATAATATTTATGTTGACATTATATTATATATATTATGTATGTTGACATTATATTATATTTATTATTTATGTTGACATTATGTTATATATATTATGTATGTTGACATTATATTATATATAATATTTATGTTGACATTATATTATATATAATATTTATGTTGACATTATATTATATATATTATTTATGTTGACATTATATTATATATAATATTTATGTTGACATTATATTATATATAATATTTATGTTGACATTATATTATATATATTATTTATGTTGACATTATATTATATATAATATTTATGTTGACATTATATTATATATATTATTTATGTTGGCATTATATTATATATATTATTTATGTTGACATTATATTATATATATTATTTATGTTGACATTATATTATATATAATATTTATGTTGACATTATATTATATATATTATTTATGTTGACATTATATTATATATAATATTTATGTTGACATTATATTATATATATTATTTATGTTGACATTATATGCAAGAGCTTATTTGGAATATTTCTACCTCTGCACTGTTTTCCAAAACTGTGAATGTTAGAGAATAGAAGTGTGACTTATTGTGTTCTACTGTCACGCAGTGTTGGCGTCAGTGTGACTTATTGTGTTCTACTGTCACACAGTGTTGGCGTCAGTGTGACTTATTGTGTTCTACTGTCACACAGTGTTGGCGTCAGTGTGACTTATTGTGTTGTACTGTCACGCAGTGTTGGCGTCAGTGTGACTTATTGTGTTCTACTGTCACACAGTGTTGGCGTCAGTGTGACTTATTGTGTTCTACTGTCACACAGTGTTGGCGTCAGTGTGACTTATTGTGTTGTACTGTCACGCAGTGTTGGCGTCAGTGTGACTTATTGTGTTCTACTGTCACACAGTGTTGGCGTCAGTGTGACTTATTGTGTTGTACTGTCACGCAGTGTTGGCGTCAGTGTGACTTATTGTGTTCTATTGTCACGCAGTGTTGGCGTCAGTGTGACTTATTGTGTTCTATTGTCACGCAGTGTTGGCGTCAGTGTGACTTATTGTGTTCTACTGTCACGCAGTGTTGGCGTCAGTGTGACTTATTGTGTTCTACTGTCACGCAGTGTTGGCGTCAGTGTGACTTATTGTGTTCTACTGTCACGCAGTGTTGGCGTCAGTGTGACTTATTGTGTTCTACTGTCACACAGTGTTGGCGTCAGTGTGACTTATTGTGTTGTACTGTCACGCAGTGTTGGCGTCAGTGTGACTTATTGTGTTCTACTGTCACACAGTGTTGGCGTCAGTGTGACTTATTGTGTTGTACTGTCACGCAGTGTTGGCGTCAGTGTGACTTATTGTGTTCTACTGTCACACAGTGTTGGCGTCAGTGTGACTTATTGTGTTCTACTGTCACACAGTGTTGGCGTCAGTGTGACTTATTGTGTTGTACTGTCACGCAGTGTTGGCGTCAGTGTGACTTATTGTGTTCTACTGTCACACAGTGTTGGCGTCAGTGTGACTTATTGTGTTGTACTGTCACGCAGTGTTGGCGTCAGTGTGACTTATTGTGTTCTATTGTCACGCAGTGTTGGCGTCAGTGTGACTTATTGTGTTCTATTGTCACGCAGTGTTGGCGTCAGTGTGACTTATTGTGTTCTACTGTCACGCAGTGTTGGCGTCAGTGTGACTTATTGTGTTCTACTGTCACGCAGTGTTGGCGTCAGTGTGACTTATTGTGTTCTACTGTCACGCAGTGTTGGCGTCAGTGTGACTTATTGTGTTCTACTGTCACACAGTGTTGGCGTCAGTGTGACTTATTGTGTTGTACTGTCACGCAGTGTTGGCGTCAGTGTGACTTATTGTGTTCTACTGTCACACAGTGTTGGCGTCAGTGTGACTTATTGTGTTGTACTGTCACGCAGTGTTGGCGTCAGTGTGACTTATTGTGTTCTATTGTCACGCAGTGTTGGCGTCAGTGTGGCTTATTGTGTTCTATTGTCACGCAGTGTTGGCGTCAGTGTGACTTATTGTGTTCTACTGTCACGCAGTGTTGGCATCAGTGTGACTTATTGTGTTCTACTGTCACGCAGTGTTGGCGTCAGTGTGACTTATTGTGTTCTACTGTCACGCAGTGTTGGCGTCAGTGTGACTTATTGTGTTCTACTGTCACGCAGTGTTGGCGTCAGTGTGACTTATTGTGTTCTACTGTCACGCAGTGTTGGCGTCAGTGTGACTTATTGTGTTCTACTGTCACGCAGTGTTGGCGTCAGTGTGACTTATTGTGTTCTATTGTCACGCAGTGTTAGCGTCAGTGTGACTTATTGTGTTCTACTGTCACGCAGTGTTGGCGTCAGTGTGACTTATTGTGTTCTACTGTCACGCAGTGTTGGCGTCAGTGTGACTTATTGTGTTCTACTGTCACGCAGTGTTGGCGTCAGTGTGACTTATTGTGTTCTACTGTCACGTAGTGTTGGCGTCAGTGTGACTTATTGTGTTCTATTGTCACGCAGTGTTGGCGTCAGTGTGACTTATTGTGTTCTACTGTCACGCAGTGTTGGCGTCAGTGTGACTTATTGTGTTCTACTGTCACGCAGTGTTGGCGTCAGTGTGACTTATTGTGTTCTACTGTCACGCAGTGTTGGTGTCAGTGTGACTTATTGTGTTCTACTGTCACGCAGTGTTGGCGTCAACACACTTTTTGTGGCTTTTTTACACATTGAAATCAGAAAGGACACACATTTTTATTTTTTTTAAGCATTTGTGGCCCACAGCTAAAGTTTTAAAGGCACATTCTAAAAATACTATTCCAATAAACAAAAACATAAGAAAAGTGAAATAAAAAAGCTTAAAGGTTAAATGCCATTTAGAAAAAGTTGCAATGTTGACTAATAAAACAAAGCTGTTTTTTTCTTCTTTCAAACTGTCATTGCTCCAAACATAATATTGAATCAAAATCAATGTTATTATGAATTATTGACCTATCCAAAATTCCCGTTAATTCACATCAAATATTACACTAAGAAAAATATTTTTGGTGGAAGATTTTGCATATTTTGTGTGTTTGCCATTTAAATATAGTTTTGTTTGACAAAAAAAGGGCAGAAAACAAACAAACAAAAAAACAACATAACAAAACTAAAACATTTAGAAATGAGGAATAGATGTGAAGTTAATGTAGACTGCAGAGATATAAAATGTAGGTACGACCTGCCTGGCACACCATTAGCATCATTTCATCACCCAAGCAACACACTTGTTACACTTTTATACTGAAATAAATACACCTACAAATTATGAAATAAAAACATAGAAAAAACTAAAGTTTAAATCCATGAAGGAAAGAAGAAAGTGAATGAATGTTTGTAAGTGAATACATTTACATAAAGTATACACATTTCTTTTCTTTTGTATTATTTCTTTTAATGAACGAAGTAACGTTTATGACAACATTTTTCCAAAACACAATATAGAATGTGAGATATAACAGGATAGTGTACAACACAATATAGAATGTGAGATATAACAGGATAGTGTAGAACACAATATAGAATGTGAGATATAACAGGATAGTGAAGAACACAATACAGAATGTGGGATACAACAGGATAGTGAAGAACACAATATAGAATGTGAGATATAACAGGATAGTGTAGAACACAATACAGAATGTGAGATATAACAGGATAGTGAAGAACACAATATAGAATGTGAGATATAACAGGATAGTGAAGAACACAATATAGAATGTGGGATACAACAGGATAGTGAAGAACACAATACAGTATGTGAGATATAACAGGATAGTGAAGAACACAATATAGAATGTTAGATGTAACAAGATAGTGTAGAACACAATATAGAATGTGAGATATAACAGGATAGTGAAGAACACAATACAGAATGTGAGATATAACAGGATAGTGAAGAACACAATATAGAATGTGAGATATAACAGGATAGTGAAGAACACAATACAGTATGTGAGATACAACAGGATAGTGTAGAACACAATATAGAATGTGAGATATAACAGGATAGTGAAGAACACAATATAAAATGTGAGATATAACAGGATAGTGAAGAACACAATATAAAATGTGAGATATAACAGGATAGTGTAGAACCGTGGTGCCCAACCACCGGGCTGTGGCCCGGTACCGGTCCGTTGATCGATTGGTACCGGTCCGAACAAGAAAAAATAAATAAATAATAATAATATTTAAATTAAATCAACATAAAAAACAGAAGATACTTACAATTAGTGCACCTCCCTCCCCCATTCACACAAAAGGATTGTTTCTTTCTGTTATTAATATTTCTGCTTCCTACATTATGTATCAATATAGATCAATACAGTCTGCAGGGATACAGTCCGTAAGCACACATGATTGTATTTTTTTATGACAAAATAAAAATAAAAATTAAATATATATAAATATATATATATATATATATATATATATATATATATATATATATATATATATATATATATATATATATATATATATATATATATATATATATATATATATATATATATATATATATATATATATATATATATATACTGTCATTAATCAACAAATATGAGTTATTGACGTACTTAAGGCTCCAATTACTTCACATCAAATATTATAAATATTCAATTTTGACATTTTTTTGGGGGGGTGGGGGGATTGCATATTTTATATTTTGACAAAAAGGTTATAGAACATAAAATAATGTATATTTTTTTATTGGCAGATAGATCATAAATCGAACTCAAGATTTAAGCAATAAATAAATAAAACAATTGTAATTTAACTTTTTTTTGTGTGTTGTGAACACATACTTTGTATTCCTGCTGTAGGAGCACCTGCATTCAGAGGAGGAGCTACACTTGCATGTTTAGATAGCAGTTTCACGCATGAATAGCACAAAATGTGGATTGTTACGATCATGCTTTGATTGTCAAAGATGTTTGTTCATGTAATCTGTGATATTTCTACCTGAATAAATATTGTGTACCTGATAGTATTCATATCGCAGGAGTACATACTTTGTATTCCTGCTGTAGGAGCATGTCTTCCCGTGTTCAGCATGCAAAAAGAAGTGGTGGAAATGGTGCAGAGGACACATTCCTGTCACGGTCAGGCGTGGTCGCGGTACACGACCCAAAATGTGCATGCAGGCAAAAAGTATTTCATGTTGCAAAATAAGGGAAGGGAGGCTGAGCTAACAGAACTTGCAGGACAAAATAAGGGAAGGGAGGCTGAGCTAACAGAACTTGCAGGACAAAATAAGGGAAGGGAGGCTGAGCTAACAGAACTTGCAGGACACACAACCAGAAATGTGGGATTTCTTGCTATTTCCAGGTACTCAGGGAATTTTCAGAACCGGGGAACATTCAAAGTTGTGCCTCGTTAGCACACGTTAGCTAACAGCCAGCAAATAGCTTGTGGTGCAAATGACGCTGAGGTCAATTTGATCTGCCATCAGCAGAATCTCCAAACAAGCTAGGAGGCAATTTGACCCCGCCCACATCCTTTGAAGTGGTCTTTCAATTTGACCCCGCCCACATCCTTTCAAGTTGTCTTTCAAAGATTGGCGGCAGAAGATGAGAAGTTGTTGTTTCCCAGGAAGGAAGTGTAGACCACAGCCAAGTTTGAAGTCTGGATGGAGATGGTGTGGTAATGTTGCCCCACTTCTATTCTGGTCTATCTCATCACGTTTGGTCTTTGGCCTGAAGGATCAAGCTTTAAACAGAAGGATCAGTCTTTGGACCAAATGGTCCGTAGGATTTGTCTTTTGTTCAGACTGGTAGTCTTCGGACTGGAGGCTTGATCTTTGCACCAAACAGTTTAGTCATTGCAGTGTAGGATCGCTTTTTGGCACAACAGTTAGTCTTTGGACCATAGCATTGTTTTTTTTTTTTTAACAAAATGGTTTTGGTCTCTAGGATCAGTCTTTGGGCATTGTTTTTTGTTTTTAACAAAATGGTTTTGCTCTCTAGGATCAGTCTTTGGACAATTGCATTGTTTTTTGTTTTTAACAAAATGGTTTTGGTCCATCCATCCATTTATCTACCGCTTATTCCCTTCGGGGTGGCGGGGGGCGCTGGAGCCTATCTCAGCTACAGTCGGGCGGATCAGTCTTTGGGCAATTGCATTTTTCTTTTCAACAAAATGTTTTTTTTCCTGTAGGATCAGTCTTTTGGTTTCATTAGTCACGTTTGTTCTCCGCCATTGTGCGCGCCTTTTGTTTGCTTCCTTTTTTGTAGTTTGTTAGTGTTTCAATAAATATGTACTCACCTTCACGCCTTGCCCGCGCCAACTTTCCTTTGCGTTCCGGGAAAACAAACCCCCATAGTCCAAGTCTTGACACAATCAGCATCAACAATTGCACCATCAGAGAACTGGAGTGTAGGACTGACTTGGTAGGATGCGTACAGCAAGTAGTGGACATAGAGAGAGACATCAGAAAGTATAAGAACAAGTTTGATTATTTACAATCCAAAGAGGTATGACGTGGAAGGGAGGGTGTTAGTTTAGGGTTGTAGTTGCCTGGAGGTGTTCTTTTAGTGCGCTTTTGAAGGAGGATAGAGATGCCCTTTCTTTTACACCTGTTGGGAGTGCATTATACATCACTAACTCTGTCACAGCAGTAGTTTATACATCATTAACTCTCAGTCACAGCAGTAGTTTATACATCATTAACTCTCAGTCACAGCAGTAGTTTATACATCACTAACTCTCAGTCACAGCAGTAGTTTATACATCACTAACTCTCAGTCACAGCAGTAGTTTATACATCATTAACTCTCAGTCACAGCAGTAGTTTATACATCATTAACTCTCAGTAGTTTGTACATCATTAACTCTCAGTAGTTTGTACATCATTAACTCTCAGTAGTTTGTACATCATTAACTCTCAGTAGTTTGTACATCATTAACTCTCAGTAGTTTGTACATCATTAACTCTCAGTAGTTTGTACATATTAACTCTCAGTAGTTTATACATATTAACTCTCAGTAGTTTGTATATCATTAACTCTCAGTAGTTTGTACATCATTAACTCTCAGTAGTTACCCAAGAGGTAAATCCCAGGACATCTTCTTCCCATCCCTGCTTCTTTCTTCCTATTTCCACACCTGAGCTCCACTCAGGGTTGACACCTGCTGGCTTGTATTTCTCACACAAACTCTTGTGGTCCGCCCCCGCGCAGCATTTGGAGCTGGCACACCTTTGCTAGCTGGCATGTGGAGCATTTGGAGCTGGCACACCTTTGCTAGCTGGCATGTGGAGCGGGTCGCTGGCACACCTTTGCTAGCTGGCATGTGGAGCGGGTCGCTGGCAGGGCCAGAACTGCTTGCCAGAAACATGTAAGCTGCTCTTCATGGACTGCAAACTCCATGAGAGCTTCTCTAATTCTTCCTCTTTGCAAGACTTGCAATTTTGGACCATTCCAACTTTGCTCTGATCTTCAGAGGAGTCCATCTTCAGAGGAGTCCGTCCAGCAGTTCTTCTAGAATAATACACAACTCACATCATGTTTTTCTGCAGTGACTGGGCCAGAGGTGGACATGCATTCTGCTGAGGTGGCAAATGATGACGCCTTCAGTGTATCGCAGCACCAAGCAAACAATCTGAAGATTCCCGTCATATCAATTCCTAGATACATTTTTTGCGCTGAACGAGGCATCTTCTCCTAACTACGAATGCACATATTGCCCGTCCCCTTAAAAGGGGTGGGGGTCGCACTAATATACAATGACAATCTTAACCTTACCCCTAACCTAAATAATAAATATAAATCATTTGAGGTGCTTACTATGAGGTCTGTCACACCACTGCCTCTCTACCTGGCTGTTATCTACCACCCCTCAGGGCCCTACTCAGACTTTATCAGTGAATTCTCAGAGTTTGTCGCTGATCTAGTGACGCACGCCGACAATATAATTATAATGGAGGATTTTGATATCCATATGAATACCCCATCAGACCCTCCGTGTGTGTGGCACTTTATACGCTAATTTCCATCAATTGAAGGTAATAATCTCTACCAGCTATATATATATATATATATATATATATATATATATATATATATATATATATATATATATATATATATATATATATATATATATATATATATATATATATATGTATATATATATATATATATATATATATATATATATATATATATATATCAATTGAAGGTGATAATCTCTACCAGCAATATATATATATATATATATATATATATATATATATATATATATATATATATATATATATATATATATATATATATATATATGTATATGTACATGTACATGTACATGTATATGTATATATATATATATATATATATATATATATATATATATATATATATATATATATATATATATGTGTATATATATATATATATATATATATATATATATATATATATATATATATATATATATATATATATATATATATATATATATATATATATGTATATATATATATATATATATATATATATATATATATATATATATATATATATATATATATATATATATATATATATATATATATATTGCTGGTATAGATTATCACCTTCAATTGATAGAAACTAGCGTATAAAGTTGTTTTTACTGATTTTACAGTAAAAATCTGTCAGCTCAGTCAGCAAATGTTATATGGTACAATTTACAGTGGTTTTTACACCAATTTACTGTAAATTGGAAACGTGTATTACTGTTGTTTTTACGTTAAAATTGTGGTAACTGAGCTGACGTTTATATTTTTTTGCTGTAAAATCTAGGTTGCCTGTTTTTACAGTGCATTACTGTAAATTGTCATTTTTACAAGAACATTTTGGTGACTAATCTGCCAGTTCTTTTTTACAGAAAAATGTACGGTCATTTTCCTACAACACATTACT
>NC_084747.1:689932-693867 GCF_033978785.1 Entelurus aequoreus
CAATCATGTCCCTCAAGACCTGCTGGGACAATCATGTCCCTCAAGACCTGCTGGGACAATCATGTCCCTCAAGACCTGCTAGGACAATCATGTCCCTCAAGACCTGCTGGGACAATCATGTCCCTCAAGACCTGCTAGGACAATCATGTCCCTCAAGACCTGCTGGGACAATCATGTCCCTCAAGACCTGCTAGGACAATCATGTCCCTCAAGACCTGCTAGGACAATCATGTCCCTCAAGACCTGCTAGGACAATCATGTCCCTCAAGACCTGCTGGGACAATCATGTCCCTCAAGACCTGCTGGGACAATCATGTCCCTCAAGACCTGCTGGGACAATCATGTCCCTCAAGACCTGCTAGGACAATCATGTCCCTCAAGACCTGCTAGGACAATCATGTCCCTCAAGACCTGCTAGGACAATCATGTCCCTCAAGACCTGCTGGGACAATCATGTCCCTCAAGACCTGCTGGGACAATCATGTCCCTCAAGACCTGCTAGGACAATCATGTCCCTCAAGACCTGCTGGGACAATCATGTCCCTCAAGACCTGCTAGGACAATCATGTCCCTCAAGACCTGCTAGGACAATCATGTCCCTCAAGACCTGCTAGGACAATCATGTCCCTCAAGACCTGCTGGGACAATGATGTCCCTGTGTAGTCCAGCAGCAGGACTTGGATGGACTGGGGTTGTGATGTTGGCAGAGTTAGTTGTGGCCTCCAGCTCACGCTAACACACAACCAGAGGAGCTATTTTCACTTTGGACGTCTCACAAGCATCCTGCAGGCTCCGCCCTCTTCAGACAAAAGCTGCGGTCCCTGGGCAGAGTCCCTGGGCAGAGTCCCTGAGCCGAGTCCCTGGGCAGAGTCCCTGGGCAGAGTGGCCCTCATTCCCTTCTGGAGTATTTTAGTCCTTCCTGCCCACTGATGGTTTAGAAGACCGTGGAATGTGGGAAATGGAGGGAGGGAAAGATCTTCCTCGCTCGCCCGCTTTGCTGGTCTGAAGGCGTGTTGCTGATCTGTTAACATGTGCGCCCTTTAACTCCATAACCTCCCGGTTAGTAGCTTCACAAGTCACTAAGTTAGTGTGCCGGGACAATAGTTAGTCAGTTAGTCAGTTAATACGTTTGAATGTCAGGTCGTTGGAAAGTTAGTAAGTCAGTAAGTTACCAAGTCATTAAGTTAGTAAGTCAGTGACTTAATAAGTCAGTAAGTTAATAAGTCAGTAAGTTAGTAAGTCAGTAAGTTAGTATTTCAGGACGTTGGAAAGGTATTCAGTTAGTCAGTTAATAAGTCAGTGTGTCAGGAAGTTGGAAAGCTAGTAAATCAGTAGGTTACCAAGTCTTTAAGTTAGTAAGTCAGTGGTTTAATAAGTCAGTAAGTTACTAGGCCAGTAAGTTAGTATGTCAGGACATTGGAAAGGTATTCCGTTAGTCAGTTAATAAGTTAGTATGCCTGGAAGTTGGAACGTTAGTAAGTCAGTTACTTAATAGGTCAGTAAGTTAGTAAGTCAGTAATCTAATACATCAGTAAGGTAGTAAGTCAGTAACTTAATAAGTCGGTAACCTAATAAGTCGGTAAGTTAGTAAGTCAGTAACTTAATAAGTCAGTAAGTTAGTAAGTCAGTAAGTTCATAGTTCAACATGTTAGTAAGTCAGTCAGTAAGTTAGTAAGTAAATATGTTAGTTTGTCTGTAAAGTACTATGTTATTCAGTTAGTCAGTTAATAAGTTAGTATGTCAGAAAGTTAGAACGTCAGGAAGTTAGTAAGGTATTCAGTTAGTCAGGTAATAAGTTAGTATGTCAGGAAGTTAGAATGTCAGGAAGTTAGTAAGGTATTCAGTTAGTCAGGTAATAAGTTAGTATGTCAGAAAGTTGGAAAGTTAGTAAGTCAGTAAGTTACCAAGTCAGTAAGTAAGAACGTCAAAATGTTAGTAGGTTAATAAGTCAATAAGTTAGTATGTCGGGAAGTTATTCAGTTAGTTAATAAGTTAGTATGTCAGGAAAATAATATGTCAGGAAGTTGCTAAGGTATTAAGTTAGTCAGTTAATAAGTTAGTAAGTCAGTACATTGGAATGTTAGTAAGTCAGTAAGTTACCAAGTCAGTAAGTTACCAAGTCAGTAAGTTAGAACGTCAAAATGTTAGTAGGTTAATAAGTCAATAAGTTAGTATGTCGGGAAGTTATTCAGTTAGTTAATAAGTTAGTATGTCAGGAAATTAATATGTCAGAAAGTTGCTAAGGTATTAAGTTAGTCAGTTAATAAGTTAGTAAGTCAGTACATTGGAATGTTAGTAAGTCAGTAAGTTACCAAGTCAGTAAGTTAGTAAGTCAGTAACCTAATAAGTCATTAAGTTAATAAGTCAGTCAGTTCATAATTCATTACGTTAGTAAGTCAGTCAGTAAGTTAGTAGGTCAACATGTTAGTAGGTTAATAAGTCAGTAAGTTAGTATGTCTGGAAAGTACAAAGTTTTTCAGTTAGTTAATAAGTTAGTACATCAGGCAGTTAGTATGTCAGGAAGTTAGTAAGGTATTAGGTTATTCAGTTAATAAGTTAGTAAGTCAGTAAGTTGGAAAGTTAGTAAGTCAGTAACTTAATAAGTCAGTAAGTTAGTAAGTTAATAAGTCGTGTGATATCATGAGCAGTCGTGCATTGTTTAATGTGTGTGATATCATGTGCAATACAAGCAGTCCTGCAAAGTGTTTAATGTGTGTGATATCATGTGCGATACAAGCAGTCCTGCAGAGTGTGTTATGTGTGTGTGATATCATGTGTGATACAAGCAGTCCTCCAGAGTGTGTAATGTGTGTGATATCATGTGCGATACAAGCAGTCCTGCAAAGTGTTTAATGTGTGTGATATCATGTGTGATACAAGCAGTCCTGCAGAGTGTTTAATGTGTGTGATATCATGTGTGATACAAGCAGTCCTCCAGAGTGTGTAATGTGTGTGTGCTATCATGTGCGATACAAGCAGTCCTGCAGGGTGTTTAATGTGTGTGATATCATGTGCGATACAAGCAGTCGTGCAGAGTGTGTAATGTGTGTGATATCATGTGCGATACAAGCAGTCCTGCAGAGTGTTTAATGTGTGTGATATCATGCGCGATACAAGGAGTCCTCCAGAGTTTGTAATGTGTGTGTGATATCATGTGCGATACAAGCAGTCCTGCACAGTGTTTAATGTGTGTGATATCATGCGCGATACAAGCAGTCCTGCACAGTGTTTAATGTGTGGGATATCATGTGCGATACAAGCAGTCCTGCAGAGTGTTTAATGTGTGTGATATCATGCGAGATACAAGCAGTCCTCCAGCGTGTGTAATGTGTGTGTGATATCATGTGCGATACAAGCAGTCCTGCAGAGTGTTTAATGTGTGTGATATCATGCGCGATACAAGCAGTCCTCCAGAGTTTGTAATGTGTGTGTGATATCATGTGCGATACAAGCAGTCCTGCACAGTGTTTAATGTGTGTGATATCATGTGCGATACAAGCAGTCCTGCAGAGTGTTTAATGTGTGTGATATCATGCGCGATACAAGCAGTCCTCCAGAGTTTGTAATGTGTGTGTGATATCATGTGCGATACAAGCAGTCCTGCACAGTGTTTAATGTGTGTGATATCATGTGCGATACAAGCAGTCCTGCAGAGTGTTTAATGTGTGTGATATCATGCGCGATACAAGCAGTCCTCCAGCGTGTGTAATGTGTGTGTGATATCATGCGCGATACAAGCAGTCCTCCAGCGTGTGTAATGTGTGTGTGATATCATGTGCGATACAAGCAGTCCTGCAGGGTGTTTAATGTGTGTGATATCATGCGCGATACAAGCAGTCCTCCAGAGTTTGTAATGTGTGTGTGATATCATGTGCAATACAAGCAGTCCTGCAGTGTTTAATGTGTGTGATATCATGTGCAATACAAGCAGTCCT
>NC_084747.1:698887-703887 GCF_033978785.1 Entelurus aequoreus
ATGTCCCTCAAGACCTGCTAGGACAATCATGTCCCTCAAGACCTGCTGGGACAATCATGTCCCTCAAGACCTGCTGGGACAATCATGTCCCTCAAGACCTGCTAGGACAATCATGTCCCTCAAGACCTGCTGGGACAATCATGTCCCTCAAGACCTGCTAGGACAATCATGTCCCTCAAGACCTGCTAGGACAATCATGTCCCTCAAGACCTGCTGGGACAATCATGTCCCTCAAGACCTGCTAGGACAATCATGTCCCTCAAGACCTGCTGGGACAATCATGTCCCTCAAGACCTGCTAGGACAATCATGTCCCTCAAGACCTGCTAGGACAATCATGTCCCTCAAGACCTGCTGGGACAATCATGTCCCTCAAGACCTGCTGGGACAATCATGTCCCTCAAGACCTGCTAGGACAATCATGTCCCTCAAGACCTGCTGGGACAATCATGTCCCTCAAGACCTGCTGGGACAATCATGTCCCTCAAGACCTGCTGGGACAATCATGTCCCTGAAGACCTGCTGGGACAATCATGTCCCTCAAGACCTGCTGGGACAATCATGTCCCTCAAGACCTGCTAGGACAATCATGTCCCTCAAGACCTGCTAGGACAATCATGTCCCTCAAGACCTGCTGGGACAATCATGTCCCTCAAGACCTGCTGGGACAATCATGTCCCTCAAGACCTGCTAGGACAATCATGTCCCTCAAGACCTGCTAGGACAATCATGTCCCTCAAGACCTGCTGGGACAATCATGTCCCTCAAGACCTGCTGGGACAATCATGTCCCTCAAGACCTGCTAGGACAATCATGTCCCTCAAGACCTGCTGGGACAATCATGTCCCTCAAGACCTGCTAGGACAATCATGTCCCTCAAGACCTGCTGGGACAATCATGTCCCTCAAGACCTGCTAGGACAATCATGTCCCTCAAGACCTGCTAGGACAATCATGTCCCTCAAGACCTGCTAGGACAATCATGTCCCTCAAGACCTGCTGGGACAATCATGTCCCTCAAGACCTGCTGGGACAATCATGTCCCTCAAGACCTGCTGGGACAATCATGTCCCTCAAGACCTGCTAGGACAATCATGTCCCTCAAGACCTGCTAGGACAATCATGTCCCTCAAGACCTGCTAGGACAATCATGTCCCTCAAGACCTGCTGGGACAATCATGTCCCTCAAGACCTGCTGGGACAATCATGTCCCTCAAGACCTGCTAGGACAATCATGTCCCTCAAGACCTGCTGGGACAATCATGTCCCTCAAGACCTGCTAGGACAATCATGTCCCTCAAGACCTGCTAGGACAATCATGTCCCTCAAGACCTGCTAGGACAATCATGTCCCTCAAGACCTGCTGGGACAATGATGTCCCTGTGTAGTCCAGCAGCAGGACTTGGATGGACTGGGGTTGTGATGTTGGCAGAGTTAGTTGTGGCCTCCAGCTCACGCTAACACACAACCAGAGGAGCTATTTTCACTTTGGACGTCTCACAAGCATCCTGCAGGCTCCGCCCTCTTCAGACAAAAGCTGCGGTCCCTGGGCAGAGTCCCTGGGCAGAGTCCCTGAGCCGAGTCCCTGGGCAGAGTCCCTGGGCAGAGTGGCCCTCATTCCCTTCTGGAGTATTTTAGTCCTTCCTGCCCACTGATGGTTTAGAAGACCGTGGAATGTGGGAAATGGAGGGAGGGAAAGATCTTCCTCGCTCGCCCGCTTTGCTGGTCTGAAGGCGTGTTGCTGATCTGTTAACATGTGCGCCCTTTAACTCCATAACCTCCCGGTTAGTAGCTTCACAAGTCACTAAGTTAGTGTGCCGGGACAATAGTTAGTCAGTTAGTCAGTTAATACGTTTGAATGTCAGGTCGTTGGAAAGTTAGTAAGTCAGTAAGTTACCAAGTCATTAAGTTAGTAAGTCAGTGACTTAATAAGTCAGTAAGTTAATAAGTCAGTAAGTTAGTAAGTCAGTAAGTTAGTATTTCAGGACGTTGGAAAGGTATTCAGTTAGTCAGTTAATAAGTCAGTGTGTCAGGAAGTTGGAAAGCTAGTAAATCAGTAGGTTACCAAGTCTTTAAGTTAGTAAGTCAGTGGTTTAATAAGTCAGTAAGTTACTAGGCCAGTAAGTTAGTATGTCAGGACATTGGAAAGGTATTCCGTTAGTCAGTTAATAAGTTAGTATGCCTGGAAGTTGGAACGTTAGTAAGTCAGTTACTTAATAGGTCAGTAAGTTAGTAAGTCAGTAATCTAATACATCAGTAAGGTAGTAAGTCAGTAACTTAATAAGTCGGTAACCTAATAAGTCGGTAAGTTAGTAAGTCAGTAACTTAATAAGTCAGTAAGTTAGTAAGTCAGTAAGTTCATAGTTCAACATGTTAGTAAGTCAGTCAGTAAGTTAGTAAGTAAATATGTTAGTTTGTCTGTAAAGTACTATGTTATTCAGTTAGTCAGTTAATAAGTTAGTATGTCAGAAAGTTAGAACGTCAGGAAGTTAGTAAGGTATTCAGTTAGTCAGGTAATAAGTTAGTATGTCAGGAAGTTAGAATGTCAGGAAGTTAGTAAGGTATTCAGTTAGTCAGGTAATAAGTTAGTATGTCAGAAAGTTGGAAAGTTAGTAAGTCAGTAAGTTACCAAGTCAGTAAGTAAGAACGTCAAAATGTTAGTAGGTTAATAAGTCAATAAGTTAGTATGTCGGGAAGTTATTCAGTTAGTTAATAAGTTAGTATGTCAGGAAAATAATATGTCAGGAAGTTGCTAAGGTATTAAGTTAGTCAGTTAATAAGTTAGTAAGTCAGTACATTGGAATGTTAGTAAGTCAGTAAGTTACCAAGTCAGTAAGTTACCAAGTCAGTAAGTTAGAACGTCAAAATGTTAGTAGGTTAATAAGTCAATAAGTTAGTATGTCGGGAAGTTATTCAGTTAGTTAATAAGTTAGTATGTCAGGAAATTAATATGTCAGAAAGTTGCTAAGGTATTAAGTTAGTCAGTTAATAAGTTAGTAAGTCAGTACATTGGAATGTTAGTAAGTCAGTAAGTTACCAAGTCAGTAAGTTAGTAAGTCAGTAACCTAATAAGTCATTAAGTTAATAAGTCAGTCAGTTCATAATTCATTACGTTAGTAAGTCAGTCAGTAAGTTAGTAGGTCAACATGTTAGTAGGTTAATAAGTCAGTAAGTTAGTATGTCTGGAAAGTACAAAGTTTTTCAGTTAGTTAATAAGTTAGTACATCAGGCAGTTAGTATGTCAGGAAGTTAGTAAGGTATTAGGTTATTCAGTTAATAAGTTAGTAAGTCAGTAAGTTGGAAAGTTAGTAAGTCAGTAACTTAATAAGTCAGTAAGTTAGTAAGTTAATAAGTCGTGTGATATCATGAGCAGTCGTGCATTGTTTAATGTGTGTGATATCATGTGCAATACAAGCAGTCCTGCAAAGTGTTTAATGTGTGTGATATCATGTGCGATACAAGCAGTCCTGCAGAGTGTGTTATGTGTGTGTGATATCATGTGTGATACAAGCAGTCCTCCAGAGTGTGTAATGTGTGTGATATCATGTGCGATACAAGCAGTCCTGCAAAGTGTTTAATGTGTGTGATATCATGTGTGATACAAGCAGTCCTGCAGAGTGTTTAATGTGTGTGATATCATGTGTGATACAAGCAGTCCTCCAGAGTGTGTAATGTGTGTGTGCTATCATGTGCGATACAAGCAGTCCTGCAGGGTGTTTAATGTGTGTGATATCATGTGCGATACAAGCAGTCGTGCAGAGTGTGTAATGTGTGTGATATCATGTGCGATACAAGCAGTCCTGCAGAGTGTTTAATGTGTGTGATATCATGCGCGATACAAGGAGTCCTCCAGAGTTTGTAATGTGTGTGTGATATCATGTGCGATACAAGCAGTCCTGCACAGTGTTTAATGTGTGTGATATCATGCGCGATACAAGCAGTCCTGCACAGTGTTTAATGTGTGGGATATCATGTGCGATACAAGCAGTCCTGCAGAGTGTTTAATGTGTGTGATATCATGCGAGATACAAGCAGTCCTCCAGCGTGTGTAATGTGTGTGTGATATCATGTGCGATACAAGCAGTCCTGCAGAGTGTTTAATGTGTGTGATATCATGCGCGATACAAGCAGTCCTCCAGAGTTTGTAATGTGTGTGTGATATCATGTGCGATACAAGCAGTCCTGCACAGTGTTTAATGTGTGTGATATCATGTGCGATACAAGCAGTCCTGCAGAGTGTTTAATGTGTGTGATATCATGCGCGATACAAGCAGTCCTCCAGAGTTTGTAATGTGTGTGTGATATCATGTGCGATACAAGCAGTCCTGCACAGTGTTTAATGTGTGTGATATCATGTGCGATACAAGCAGTCCTGCAGAGTGTTTAATGTGTGTGATATCATGCGCGATACAAGCAGTCCTCCAGCGTGTGTAATGTGTGTGTGATATCATGCGCGATACAAGCAGTCCTCCAGCGTGTGTAATGTGTGTGTGATATCATGTGCGATACAAGCAGTCCTGCAGGGTGTTTAATGTGTGTGATATCATGCGCGATACAAGCAGTCCTCCAGAGTTTGTAATGTGTGTGTGATATCATGTGCAATACAAGCAGTCCTGCAGTGTTTAATGTGTGTGATATCATGTGCAATACAAGCAGTCCTGCAGAGTGTATAATGTGTGTGTGACATCATGTGCGATACAAGCAGTCCTGCAGAGTGTTTAATGTGTGTGATATCACGTGTGATACAAGCAGTCCTGCAGAGTGTTTAATGTGTGTGATATCACGTGTGATACAAGCAGTCCTGCAGAGTGTTTAATGTGTGTGATATGATGTGCGATACAAGCAGAGTGTGTGTAAGTGTAAAGCAGCACAAGCAGCTTCTCCTCATGTTGATCTAAATGATTTCTTCAAGGATGGATCGCACATTTCTTGTCAAAAATCTGCTTTTTCTACCCAAAAATAGGCAAAAAAAAAAGTGATTATATTGCTATAATTATGGTAA
>NC_084747.1:706387-728887 GCF_033978785.1 Entelurus aequoreus
TGTGTGTGTGTGTGTGTGAGAGCGTGAGTGTGTGTGTGTGTGTGTGTGTGTGTGTGTCTGTGTGTGTGTGTGTGTGTGTGTGTGTGTGTGAGAGCGTGAGTGTGTGTGTGTGTGTGTGTGTGTGTGTGTGTGTGTGTGTGTGTGTGTGTGTGTGTGTGTGTGTGATGGTTGACTTCAGTATTACAGCAACATTCATTGATTGCAACATTTCAGTGTCAAAAACATTTTGTTGGTGTTTGCTGAGAGAGAAGAGTAAACCTCAGCGTCAGACATCTTTTTTCAAACATCGACTTGTGATTTCTCCTTCCTGCCAAAAGTGACACACCCTGTTATTACTACTCTCACTCCTCCATTCTGGACACAATACTAGCCTGACATACTCTACCAGCATATATATATATATATATATATATATATATATATATATATATATATATATATATATATATATATATATATATATATATATATATATATATATATATATATATATATATATATATATATATATATATATATATATATATATATATATATATATATACAGTTTGTATATGTATATACCCACCCTCATGTTTTGGACACTCGGGTGAAGAGAGGGGCGGAGCTTTGTAGCGATCACCACCTGGTGGTGAGTTGGCTGCTATGGTGGGGGGAGGATGCCGGCCAGACCCGGCAGGTCCAAAGACATGGTGAGGGTCTGCTGGGAACGTCTAGCAGAGTCTCCTGTCAGAGAGACTTTCAATTCCCACCTCCGGAAGAACTTTGAACATGTCACGAGGGAGGTGCTGGACATTGAGTCCGAGTGGACCATGTTCCACACCTCTATTGTCCAGGCGGCCGATTGGAGCTGTGGCCCCAAGGTGGTTGGTGCCTGTCGTGGTGGTAATCCTAGAACCCTCTGGTGGACATCAGAGGTGAGGGATGTCATCAAGCTGAAGAAAGAGTTCTATCGAGTTCTTTTGGCTCATAGGACTCCGGAGGCAGCGGACAGGTACCGACGGGTCAAGCGGTGTGCGGCTTCAGCGGTCGCGGAGGCAAAAACTGGGACATGGGAGGAGTTTGGGTAAGCCATGGAAAACGACTTCCAGACAGCTTCGAAGCAATTCTGGACCACCATGCGCCGCCTCAGGGAGGGGAAGCAGTGCACTGTCAACACCGTGTATGGTGAGGATGGTGTTCTGCTGACCTCGACTGCAGATCTTGTGGATTGGCGGAGAAAATACTTGGAAGACCTCCTCAATCCCACAACACGTCTTCCTATGATGAAGCAGTGCCTGGGGAATCTTAGACTTCAATTTCAACTTTAAAGTACAGAATCTGTGGTGGGTTATCCTATTTCTGGGGCTGAGGTTGCCGAGGTAGTTAAAAAGCTCCAAGGTGGCAAGGCCCTGGGGGTGGATGAGATCCACCCAGAGTTCTTTAAGACTCTGGATGCTGTGGGACTGTCTTGGTTGACAAGATTCTGCAACATTGCGTGGGCATCGGGGGCGGTGCCTCTGGATTGGCAGACTGGGGTGGTGGTTCCTCTCTTTAAGAAGGGGAACCGGAGGGTGTGTTCCAACTATGGTGGGATCACACTCCACAGCCTTCCCGGTAAGGTCTATTCAGGTGTACTGGAGAGGAGGATACGCTGGATAGTCGAACCTCGGATTCAAGAGGAACAGTGTGGTTTTCGTCCTGGTGGTGGAACTGTGGACCAGCTCTATACTCTCGGCAGGGTCCTTGAGGGTGCATGAGAGTTTGCCCAACCAGTCTACATGTGCTTTGTGGACTTGGAGAAGGCATTTGACCGTGTCCAAGGCTGCCCTTTGTCACCCATTCTGTTCTGAACTTTTATGGACAGAATTTCTAGGCGCAGTCAAGGCGTTGAGGGGATCCGGTTTGGTGGCTGCAGGATTAGGTCTCTGCTTTTTGCAGATGATGTGGTCCTGATGGCTTCATCTGGCCAGGATCTTCAGCTCTCACTGGATCGGTTCGCAGCCGAGTGTGAAGCACCTCCAAGTCCGAGTCCATGGTTCTCGCCTGGAAAAGGGTGGAGTGCCATCTCCGGGTTGGGGAGGAGATCTTGCCCCAAGTGGAGGAGTTCAAGTACCTGGGAGTCTTGTTCACGAGTGAGGGAAGAGTGGATGGTGAGATGGACAGGCGGATCGGTGCGGCGTCTTCAGTAATGCGGACGCTGTATCGATCCGTTGTGGTGAAGAAGGAGCTGAGCCGGAAGGCAAAGCTCTCAATTTAGTGGTCGATCTACGTTCCCATCCTCACCTATGGTCATGATCTTTGGGTTATGACCTAAAGGACAAGATCACGGGTACAAGCGGCCCAAATGAGTTTCCTCCGCCGGGTGGCGGGTCTCTCCCTTAGAGATAGGGTGAGAAGCTCTGTCATCCGGGAGGAGCTCAAAGTAAAGCCGCTGCTCCTCCACATGGAGAGGATGAGGTGGTTCGGGCATCTGCTCAGGATGCCACCCAAACGCCTCCCTAGGGAGGTGTTTAGGACACGTCCAACCAGTAGGAAGCCACGGGGAAGACCCAGGACACGTTGGGAAGACTATGTCTCCCGGCTGGCCTGGGAACGCCTCGGGAGGAGCTGGACCAAGTGGCTGGGGAGAGGAAAGTCTGGGCTTCTCTGCTTAGGCTGCTGCCCCCGCGACCCTACCTCGGATAAGCTGAAGAAGATGGATGGATGTGTATATATGTATACATATACATTATATGTATACATATATACATATATACATATATATGTATATTATCTATATATACTATATATATATATATATATATATATATATATATATATATATATATATATATATATATATATATATATATATATATATATATATATATATATATATATATATATATATATATATATATATATATATATATATATACATATACATATATAGTCTTGCCCCCCTGGTTTAAAGGACCCCTCCCTTAGCTGAAATGTCACCTGGGAGCGTGTGAAAGAGATCAGGTGTCACAAAGACCAGGATGTCCACCTGAGACCATAAAGAGGGGGTCCGGGGCCCCATGAGGTCACAACACCTGTTTGTGCTCACGGCTGCCAGGTGACGTAAGACCTTGGCTCTGGTCGCCATGGCGACGGTGGTGGACGTCCCTCACAGGACTGGAAAATCTTTTGTGTTGGTCCGACCACCCGTGATATCACTTTTAAACCTGGAACTATACATGTCCACAAACAGTGATGGGATGATAACAGCTTGCATGTCACAATGGGTGATATCATGTGCGATACAAGCAGAGTGTTTACTTGTGTGTGATATCATGTGCGATACAAGCAGAGTGTTTACTTGTGTGTGATATCATGTGCGATACAAGCAGAGTGTTTACTTGTGTGTGATATCATGTGCGATACAAGCAGAGTGTTTACTTGTGTGTGATATCAAGTGCGATACAAGCAGAGTGTTTAGTTGTGTGTGATATCATGTGCGATACAAGCAGAGTGTTTACTTGTGTGTGATATCAAGTGTGATACAAGCAGAGTGTTTAGTTGTGTGTGATATCATGTGTGATACAAGCAGAGTGTTTACTTGTGTGTGATATCATGTGCGATACAAGCAGAGTGATTACTTGTGTGTGATATCATGTGCGATACAAGCAGAGTGTTTAGTTGTGTGTGATATCATGTGCGATACAAGCAGAGTGTTTACTTGTGTGTGATATCATGTGCGATACAAGCAGAGTGTTTACTTGTGTGTGATATCAAGTGCGATACAGGCAGAGTGTTTACTTGTAGAAAGATGACATGTGCGTAATAAGCACACCATTTCTTCATTTGACTAAAGTCATTTTCAAAAGGTAAACTAGCTAGGCTATATCATTCAGCTAGCATCTTTTATCAACACTTTGGACCTCAAAACATTCAAAAAGGTCATTTTCTACCATTTACTGTACTTTGAAAAATGCTACCAATGCTAATTTTACAGTGCATTACTGTACTTTGAAAAATGGTACTTATGCTAATTTCACAGTCCATTACTGTACTTTGAAAAATGGTACTTATGCTAATTTTACGTTAATATTTTGGCCACTGAGCTGCCGTTTTTTTTACAGAAAATCTACGATATTTTTTTACAGTGTATTACTGCTAATGGAAAAATGGTACAGGAAATGTAGATTTTACGGTAAGAAAACTGCAGCTCAGT
Source organism: Entelurus aequoreus (assembly GCF_033978785.1). Lineage (NCBI taxonomy): Eukaryota > Metazoa > Chordata > Actinopteri > Syngnathiformes > Syngnathidae > Entelurus > Entelurus aequoreus. The sequence continues at coordinate 710,565 of NC_084747.1, forward strand.
CGCCAAAATTTTACCGCAAAATCTACATTTCCTGTATTTACAGTGCATTACTGTAAATACAAAAATGGTACCAATACTAATTTTATGGTGAAATTTTGGCGACAGAGCTGCCGCTTTTTTACAGAAAATCTAAAAATAGTTTTTTTCTTTTTTACAGTGCATTACTGTAAAATTTAAAAATGCTACTAATGCTATATTTACGGTAAAATTTTGGCGACTGAGCTGCTGTTTTTTTTACCGTAAAATGTATGGCCATTTTTGTAAATAGAACAATGGTACCAATGCTAATTTTACAGTGCATTACTGTACATTGAAAAATGCTACCAATGCTAATTTTACAGTGCATTACTGTACATTGAAAAATGCTACCAATGCTAATTTTACAGTGCATTACTGTACATTGAAAAATGCTACCAATGCTAATTTTACAGTGCATTACTGTACATTGAAAAATGGTACATATGCTAATTTTACATTAACATTTTGGCCACTGAGCTGCCGTTTTTTTTACAGAAAAATCTAAGATATAGTTTTTTTCTTTTTTACAGTGTATTACTGTAAATGGAAAAATGGTACAGGAAATGTAGACTTTACGGTAAGAAAACTGCAGCTCAGTCGTTTAAAATTTTACCGCAAAATCTACATTTCCTGTTTTTACAGTGCATTACTGTAAATACAAAAATTGTACCAGTACTAATTTTACGGTGAAATTTTGGTGACCGAGCTGCCGTTTTTTTTTACAAAAAATCTAAAAATAGTTTTTTCTTTTTTACAGTGCATTACTGTAAAATTAAAAAAATGCTACTAATGCTATATTTACGGTAAAATTTTGGCGACTGACCTGCTGTTTTTTTACTGAAAAATTTATGGCCATTTTTGTAAATAGAAAAATGCTACCAATGCTAATTTTACAGTGCATTACTGTACATTGAAACATTTTACCAATGATATTTTTACGGTAAAATTTTGGCGACTCAGCTGTCGTTTTTTTTTACTGCAAAATCTGTTTCCTGTTTTTACAGTGCATTACTGTACATGTCAAAAAGCTAGGACTTTTAAGATAAACGCTTGGCGACGTGACGGTGTGACCATGTGACCATGTGACCGTGTGACCATGTGACCATGTGACCGTGTGACCGTGTGACCATGTGACCATGTGACCGTGTGACCATGTGACCATGTGACCGTGTGACCATGTGACCGTGTGACCGTGTGACCATGTGACCGTGTGACCGTGTGACCATGTGACCGTGTGACCGTGTGACCATGTGACCGTGTGACCGTGTGACCATGTGACCATGTGACCGTGTGACCATGTGACCATGTGACCGTGTGACCGTGTGACCATGTGACCGTGTGACCATGTGACCATGTGACCGTGTGACCATGTGACCGTGTGACCATGTGACCATGTGACCGTGTGACCGTGTGACCATGTGACCATGTGACCATGTGACCATGTGACCGTGTGACGGTGTGACCATGTGACTGTGTGACCGTGTGACGGTGTGACCATGTGACCATGTGACCGTGTGACCGTGTGACCATGTGACCGTGTGACCATGTGACCGTGTGACCGTGTGACCATGTGACCGTGTGACCGTGTGACCATGTGACCGTGTGACCATGTGACCGTGTGACCATGTGACCATGTGACCATGTGACCATGTGACCGTGTGACCGTGTGACCATGTGACCATGTGACCATGTGACCATGTGACCGTGTGACGGTGTGACCATGTGACCGTGTGACGGTGTGACCATGTGACCATGTGACCGTGTGACCGTGTGACCATGTGACCGTGTGACCATGTGACCATGTGACCGTGTGACCATGTGACCGTGTGACCGTGTGACCATGTGACCATGTGACCGTGTGACCGTGTGACCATGTGACCATGTGACCATGTGACCGTGTGACCGTGTGACCATGTGACCGTGTGACCGTGTGACGGTGTGACCATGTGACCGTGTGACGGTGTGACCATGTGACCGTGTGACGGTGTGACCATGTGACCGTGTGACGGTGTGACCATGTGACGGTGTGACGGTGTGACGGTGTGACGGTGTGACCATGTGACCATGTGACGGTGTGACGGTGTGACCATGTGACCGTGTGACGGTGTGACCATGTGACCGTGTGACGGTGTGACTATGTGACCATGTGACGGTGTGACGGTGTGACCATGTGACCGTGTGACGGTGTGACCATGTGACGGTGTGACGGTGTGACGGTGTGACCATGTGACCATGTGACCGTGTGACGGTGTGACGGTGTGACCATGTGACCGTGTGACGGTGTGACCATGTGACCATGTGACCGTGTGACCGTGTGACCGTGTGACGGTGTGACTATGTGACCATGTGACGGTGTGACGGTGTGACCATGTGACCGTGTGACGGTGTGACCATGTGACGGTGTGACGGTGTGACGGTGTGACCATGTGACCATGTGACCGTGTGACGGTGTGACGGTGTGACCATGTGACCGTGTGACGGTGTGACCATGTGACGGTGTGACGGTGTGACCATGTGACCATGTGACCGTGTGACCATGTGACCATGTGACCGTGTGACCGTGTGACCATGTGACCATGTGACCGTGTGACCGTGTGACCATGTGACCGTGTGACCGTGTGACCATGTGACCGTGTGACCATGTGACCATGTGACCGTGTGACCATGTGACCGTGTGACCGTGTGACCATGTGACCGTGTGACCGTGTGACCATGTGACCGTGTGACCATGTGACCGTGTGACCGTGTGACCATGTGACCATGTGACCATGTGACCGTGTGACCGTGTGACCATGTGACCATGTGACCATGTGACCATGTGACCGTGTGACGGTGTGACCATGTGACTGTGTGACCGTGTGACGGTGTGACCATGTGACCATGTGACCGTGTGACCGTGTGACCATGTGACCGTGTGACCATGTGACCATGTGACCGTGTGACCATGTGACCGTGTGACCGTGTGACCATGTGACCATGTGACCGTGTGACCGTGTGACCATGTGACCATGTGACCATGTGACCGTGTGACCGTGTGACCATGTGACCGTGTGACCGTGTGACGGTGTGACCATGTGACCGTGTGACGGTGTGACCATGTGACCGTGTGACGGTGTGACCATGTGACCGTGTGACGGTGTGACCATGTGACGGTGTGACGGTGTGACGGTGTGACGGTGTGACCATGTGACCGTGTGACGGTGTGACGGTGTGACCATGTGACCGTGTGACGGTGTGACCATGTGACCGTGTGACGGTGTGACCATGTGACCATGTGACGGTGTGACGGTGTGACCATGTGACCGTGTGACGGTGTGACCATGTGACGGTGTGACGGTGTGACGGTGTGACCATGTGACCATGTGACCGTGTGACGGTGTGACGGTGTGACCATGTGACCGTGTGACGGTGTGACCATGTGACCGTGTGACGGTGTGACCATGTGACCATGTGACGGTGTGACGGTGTGACCATGTGACGGTGTGACGGTGTGACCATGTGACGGTGTGACGGTGTGACGGTGTGACCATGTGACCATGTGACCATGTGACCGTGTGATGGTGAAGTTGTTGCATGGGGGAAGTGCTGAGCTGCAGGTGTGATCCACAAATGGTGTTGAACATCTTTCACTTTGACTTTGACTTTGACTTTGACTTTGTTAACGCCAACAAAAACCATCCCGACATTCCGCACCGGCACGCAGAGCAAACCATGGCCGGCATCACACCCGCACGCTACAAATCCCAGCGGGTCACGTACAAGTCGAGTGCGTGTTAGCGCCTCGTTGTCACAGGTCAGCTGGCGGACGACACACACACACACACACACACACACACACACACACACACACTCACACACACACACACACACACTCACACACACACACACACACACACACACACACACACACACACACACACACACACACAAACACACACACACACACTCTTAATGAGGCAGGACGCTGGGGTCAAAGGTTAAAGTAGGACATGTTCATATTGGCCTCCCTTCAATTAGTAACATTCTGTCACTGCAACAACTCGGCGGATTTTCAAGGTTTTAGGCCAGAAGCCTATTTGTTTTATCATGTTAGTACACAACTAGATGTTAGTACACAACTAGGCTACATATCCATCCCAATGTATCATGTTAGTACACAACTAGGCTACATATCCATCCCAATGTATCATGTTAGTACACAACTAGGCTACATATCCATCCCAATGTGTCATGTTATCATGTTAGTACACAACTAGGCTACATATCCATCCCAATGTATCATGTTAGTACACAACTAGGCTACATATCCATCCCAATGTATCATGTTATCATGTTAGTACACAACTAGGCTACATATCCATCCCAATGTATCATGTTAGTACACAACTAGGCTACATATCCATCCCAATGTATCATGTTAGTACACAACTAGGCTACATATCCATCCCAATGTATCATGTTAGTACACAACTAGGCTACATATCCATCCCAATGTATCATGTTAGTACACAACTAGGCTACATATCCATCCCAATGTATCATGTTAGTACACAACTAGGCTACATATCCATCCCAATGTGTCATGTTAGTACACAACTAGGCTACATATCCATCCCAATGTATCATGTTATCATGTTAGTACACAACTAGGCTACATATCCATCCCAATGTGTCATGTTATCATGTTAGTACACAACTAGGCTACATATCCATCCCAATGTATCATGTTAGTACACAACTAGGCTACATATCCATCCCAATGTGTCATGTTATCATGTTAGTACACAACTAGGCTACATATCCATCCCAATGTATCATGTTATCATGTTAGTACACAACTAGGCTACATATCCATCCCAATGTATCATGTTATCATGTTAGTACACAACTAGGCTACATATCCATCCCAATGTATCATGTTAGTACACAACTAGGCTACATATCCATCCCAATGTATCATGTTAGTACACAACTAGGCTACATATCCATCCCAATGTATCATGTTAGTACACAACTAGGCTACATATCCATCCCAATGTATCATGTTAGTACACAACTAGGCTACATATCCATCCCAATGTATCATGTTAGTACACAACTAGGCTACATATCCATCCCAATGTGTCATGTTAGTACACAACTAGGCTACATATCCATCCCAATGTATCATGTTATCATGTTAGTACACAACTAGGCTACATATCCATCCCAATGTGTCATGTTATCATGTTAGTACACAACTAGGCTACATATCCATCCCAATGTATCATGTTAGTACACAACTAGGCTACATATCCATCCCAATGTGTCATGTTATCATGTTAGTACACAACTAGGCTACATATCCATCCCAATGTATCATGTTATCATGTTAGTACACAACTAGGCTACATATCCATCCCAATGTGTCATGTTATCATGTTAGTACACAACTAGGCTACATATCCATCCCAATGTATCATGTTAGTACACAACTAGGCTACATATCCATCCCAATGTATCATGTTAGTACACAACTAGGCTACATATCCATCCCAATGTATCATGTTAGTACACAACTAGGCTACATATCCATCCCAATGTATCATGTTAGTACACAACTAGGCTACATATCCATCCCAATGTATCATGTTAGTACACAACTAGGCTACATATCCATCCCAATGTATCATGTTAGTACACAACTAGGCTACATATGATGACATATCCATCCCAATCCAACTGATTCTTGCAGTAATAATTCAAATACAACATTTTTAAAAACATGTTTGAAAAGCTCCCTCTGGTTGCATTGAGATGAACTAAAAACCTGTTGGTTTTTTTTGTATTAAATGTCTTTTTATTAAATAAGAATCAATTAAAACCCCAATCAAGCATGTTTTTAGGTCATCTCAATGCAACCAGAAGGAGTTTTTCTAAACTGTTTTAATGGAAAAAATGTATTCTTTTTAAAAAAAAAGATATTTAATAATAATAATTAATAATAATAAATAATAATAATAAAATAAAATAAAAAATGTTTAATTGAAATTCAATCATTTTTAATTTTTTAAAAATCTTTTTAAAGGATCCATTGAAAAAATTAAAACAATTAAAAATAAAAATAAACGTTTTTTAGGTCATCTCAATGTAACAAGAAGGAGCAAAATTGATTCCTTTTTTCTTTTTTTTAAAAGACATTTCATTTGAAAAAAAAATGCTTTTTTTTTTTCTTTTTGGATTAAATGTTTTTACATTTTTTGATAAGAATCCAATTTAAAAAAATAAAAAATATATCAAGTTTTTTAGGTCATCTGCAACCGGAAGGAGTTTTTCTAACCTGAGAAGTTGCAAGTCCCGCCACCTCGAAAGGAACAAGCGGTAGGAAATGGATGGATGGTGGAAAAAAATCCATATTTAAAAATGATGAATCAATTTAGAATTGGGATGAATAAAAATGTGAATGTGAATAGCAGAAGTTGTCTTGAAGTGTTGAAACAAGCAAGAACTCGAATGATTTTGAAGGCTAACAACATTGTAGGTGTAAAGAGATTTGTGTTCATTTGCTGGAAACTTCCAAACTGCAGAGAACATCTTCTGACTGCCAGGAAACTCTTTCAAATATGTCCTTTTTTTACCTTAATGACTCTTTTGAAACATAATGACTCTTTTTAAACATAATGACTCTTTTTAAACATAATGACTCTTTTTAAACATAATGACTCTTTTTAAACATAATGACTCTTTTTAAACATAATGACTCTTTTTAAATATAATGACTCTTTTTAAACATAATGACTCTTTTTAAACATAATGACTCTTTTTAAATATAATGACTCTTTTTAAACATAATGACTGTTTTTAAACATAATGACTCTTTTTAAACATAATGACTCTTTTTAAATATAATGACTCTTTTTAAACATAATGACTCTTTTTAAACATAATGACTCTTTTTAAATATAATGACTCTTTTTAAACATAATGACTCTTTTTAAATATAATGACTCTTTTTAAACATAATGACTCTTTTTAAATATAATGACTCTTTTTAAATATAATGACTCTTTTTAAACATAATGACTCTTTTTAAATATAATGACTCTTTTTAAACATAATGACTCTTTTCAGGATGAAGAAGAACTCAGTTTGTGTGCACACCTGCTGTCTGCCAGGCCAGATGTTGCCAGATGTTGGAGTTTGTGTGCACACCTGCTGTCTGCCAGGCCAGATGTTGCCAGATGTTGGAGTTTGTGTGCACACCTGCTGTCTCCCAGGCCAGATGTGGCTGCTCTCTGCCAGGCCAGATGTTGCCAGATGTTGGAGTTTATGTGCACACCTGCTGTCTGCCAGGCCAGATGTTGCTGCTGTCTCCCAGGCCAGATGTGGCTGCTCTCTGCCAGGCCAGATGTTGCCAGATGTTGGAGTTTATGTGCACACCTGCTGTCTCCCAGGCCAGATGTTGCTTCTGTCTCCCAGGCCAGATGTGGCTGCTGTCTCCCAGGCCAGATGTTGTTTCATTCAAGGCCAGATGTTGCTGCTGTCTCCCAGGCCAGATGTTGCTGCTGTCTCCCAGGCCAGATGTTGTTTCATTCAAGGCCAGATGTTGCTGCTGTCTCCCAGGCCAGATGTTGCTGCTGTCTCCCAGGCCAGATGTGGCTGCTGTCTCCCAGGCCAGATGTTGCTGCTGTCTCCCAGGCCAGATGTTGCTGCTGTCTCCCAGGCCAGATGTTGCTTCATTCAAGGCCAGATGTTGCTGCTGTCTCCCAGGCCAGATGTTGCTTCATTCAAGGCCAGATGTTGCTGCTGTCTCCCAGGCCAGATGTTGCTTCATTCAAGGCCAGATGTTGCTGCTGTCTCCCAGGCCAGATGTGGCTGCTGTCTCCCAGGCCAGATGTTGCTTCATTCAAGGCCAGATGTTGCTGCTGTCTCCCAGGCCAGATGTTGCTTCATTCAAGGCCAGATGTTGCTGCTGTCTCCCAGGCCAGATGTTGCTTCATTCAAGGCCAGATGTTGCTGCTGTCTCCCAGGCCAGATGTTGCTTCATTCAAGGCCAGATGTTGCTGCTGTCTCCCAGGCCAGATGTGGCTGCTGTCTCCCAGGCCAGATGTTGCTTCATTCAAGGCCAGATGTTGCTGCTGTCTCCCAGGCCAGATGTTGCTTCATTCAAGGCCAGATGTTGCTGCTGTCTCCCAGGCCAGATGTTGCTTCATTCAAGGCCAGATGTTGCTGCTGTCTCCCAGGCCAGATGTTGCTTCATTCAAGGCCAGATGTTGCTGCTGTCTCCCAGGCCAGATGTTGCTGCTGTCTCCCAGGCCAGATGTTGCTGCTGTCTCCCAGGCCAGATGTGGCTGCTGTCTCCCAGGCCAGATGTTGCTGCTGTCTCCCAGGCCAGATGTTGCTGCTGTCTCCCAGGCCAGATGTTGCTTCATTCAAGGCCAGATGTTGCTGCTGTCTCCCAGGCCAGATGTTGCTTCATTCAAGGCCAGATGTTGCTGCTGTCTCCCAGGCCAGATGTTGCTTCATTCAAGGCCAGATGTTGCTGCTGTCTCCCAGGCCAGATGTGGCTGCTGTCTCCCAGGCCAGATGTTGCTTCATTCAAGGCCAGATGTTGCTGCTGTCTCCCAGGCCAGATGTTGCTTCATTCAAGGCCAGATGTTGCTGCTGTCTCCCAGGCCAGATGTTGCTTCATTCAAGGCCAGATGTTGCTGCTGTCTCCCAGGCCAGATGTTGCTTCATTCAAGGCCAGATGTTGCTGCTGTCTCCCAGGCCAGATGTGGCTGCTGTCTCCCAGGCCAGATGTTGCTTCATTCAAGGCCAGATGTTGCTGCTGTCTCCCAGGCCAGATGTTGCTTCATTCAAGGCCAGATGTTGCTGCTGTCTCCCAGGCCAGATGTTGCTGCTGTCTCCCAGGCCAGATGTTGCTGCTGTCTCCCAGGCCAGATGTTGCTTCATTCAAGGCCAGATGTTGCTGCTGTCTCCCAGGCCAGATGTTGCTTCATTCAAGGCCAGATGTTGCTGCTGTCTCCCAGGCCAGATGTTGCTTCATTCAAGGCCAGAACCCTTTTGATTTTGAAGGCTAACGTGAATCAGGCAGGTTTTAAGCCAGAACACTATTTGTTTTGATAATCACGTTTGTCCGTGACCTGGTGTCAATCTTTGGGCGTAGAACCATTGATCCCATTTCTGGATTGGAATCAGAAGTCAATCTCCATTCCAAGGGATTATTGCAGTGTATTATTTGGAATAATAGTTCTAATGACACTTTGTCTTGTAGTACACGTGTGGTTTTTATTTCTTGTTTAGGCAAGCAAGAAAGCTGCTGATGTTGAATTGTTGACAAGCTTCAGGTGGCGAATTTCAGGTTGGAATCGCAATAACGACCCAAAATGAGGTTATTTTGTCTTCTCAATAACGACCCATAATTGTCACGGCCCGGGCGCACGTTAGTGCACATTCATGTGTGCGCCGCGCTGGGCGCACATCGGGCCGGCAGCGGCAAGCAGCTGCAATCAATGATGAGACCTGCCTTCTCAAGCCGGCACAACCTGCTATCCCGGGCCAGAACGTAGTTTCCTGTTCAGTACAGTAAGCCGATACGTCAAGCTCCAGGCGCACTCTTTGCTCTCTGTGATTTCATTGTCTCGTGTCCTCCTTGTCGCCTCTCTGTGATTTCATTGTCTCGTGTCCTCCTTGTCGCCTCTCTGTGTTTTCATTGTCTCGTGTCCTCCTTGTCGCCTCTCTGTGTTTTCATTGTCTCGTGTCCTCCTTGTTGCCTCTCTGTGTTTTCATTGTCTCGTGTCCTCCTTGTCGCCTCTCTGTGTTTTCATTGTCTCGTGTCCTCCTTGTCGCCTCTCTGTGTTTTCATTGTCTCGTGTCCTCCTTGTCGCCTCTCTGTTTTTTCATTGTCTCGTGTCCTCCTTGTCACCTCTCTGTGTTTTCATTGTCTCGTGTCCTCCTTGTCGCCTCTCTGTGATTTCATTGTCTCGTGTCCTCCTTGTCGCCTCTCTGTGTTTTCATTGTCTCGTGTCCTCCTTGTCGCCTCTCTGTGTTTTCATTGTCTCGTGTCCTCCTTGTCGCCTCTCTGTGTTTTCATTGTCTCGTGTCCTCCTTGTCGCCTCTCTGTGTTTTCATTGTCTCGTGTCCTCCTTGTCGCCTCTCTGTGATTTCATTGTCTCGTGTCCTCCTTGTCGCCTCTCTGTGATTTCATTGTCTCGTGTCCTCCTTGTCGCCTCTCTGTGTTTTCATTGTCTCGTGTCCTCCTTGTCGCCTCTCTGTGATTTCATTGTCTCGTGTCCTCCTTGTCGCCTCTCTGTGTTTTCATTGTCTCGTGTCCTCCTTGTCGCCTCTCTGTGATTTCATTGTCTCATGTCCTCCTTGTCACCTCTCTGTGATTTCATTGTCTCATGTCCTCCTTGTCGCCTCTCTGTGATTTCATTGTCTCATGTCCTCCTCGTCGCCTCTCTGTGATTTCATTGTCTCATGTCCTCCTTGTCGCCTCTCTGTGATTTCATTGTCTCGTGTCCTCCTTGTCGCCTCTCTGTGATTTCATTGTCTCGTGTCCTCCTTGTCGCCTCTCTGTGATTTCATTGTCTCGTGTCCTCCTTGTCACCTCTCTGTGTTTTCATTGTCTCGTGTCCTCCTTGTCGCCTCTCTGTGTTTTCATTGTCTCGTGTCCTCCTTGTCGCCTCTCTGTGTTTTCATTGTCTCGTGTCCTCCTTGTCGCCTCTCTGTGTTTTCATTGTCTCGTGTCCTCCTTGTCGCCTCTCTGTGATTTCATTGTCTCGTGTCCTCCTTGTCGCCTCTCTGTGTTTTCATTGTCTCCTGTCCTCCTTGTCGCCTCTCTGTGTTTTCATTGTCTCGTGTCCTCCTTGTCGCCTCTCTGTGTTTTCATTGTCTCGTGTCCTCCTTGTCGCCTCTCTGTGTTTTCATTGTCTCGTGTCCTCCTTGTCGCCTCTCTGTGATTTCATTGTCTCGTGTCCTCCTTGTCGCCTCTCTGTGTTTTCATTGTCTCGTGTCCTCCTTGTCGCCTCTCTGTGATTTCATTGTCTCGTGTCCTCCTTGTCGCCTCTCTGTGTTTTCATTGTCTCGTGTCCTCCTTGTCGCCTCTCTGTGATTTCATTGTCTCGTGTCCTCCTTGTCGCCTCTCTGTGTTTTCATTGTCTCGTGTCCTCCTTGTCGCCTCTCTGTGATTTCATTGTCTCATGTCCTCCTTGTCGCCTCTCTGTGATTTCATTGTCTCATGTCCTCCTTGTCGCCTCTCTGTGATTTCATTGTCTCATGTCCTCCTCGTCGCCTCTCTGTGATTTCATTGTCTCGTGTCCTCCTCGTCGCCTCTCTGTGATTTCATTGTCTCGTGTCCTCCTTGTCGCCTCTCTGTGATTTCATTGTCTCGTGTCCTCCTTGTCGCCTCTCTGTGATTTCATTGTCTCGTGTCCTCCTTGTCACCTCTCTGTGTTTTCATTGTCTCGTGTCCTCCTTGTCGCCTCTCTGTGTTTTCATTGTCTCGTGTCCTCCTTGTCGCCTCTCTGTGTTTTCATTGTCTCGTGTCCTCCTTGTCGCCTCTCTGTGTTTTCATTGTCTCGTGTCCTCCTTGTCGCCTCTCTGTGATTTCATTGTCTCGTGTCCTCCTTGTCGCCTCTCTGTGTTTTCATTGTCTCATGTCCTCCTTGTCGCCTCTCTGTGTTTTCATTGTCTCGTGTCCTCCTTGTCGCCTCTCTGTGTTTTCATTGTCTCGTGTCCTCCTTGTCGCCTCTCTGTGTTTTCATTGTCTCGTGTCCTCCTTGTCGCCTCTCTGTGATTTCATTGTCTCGTGTCCTCCTTGTCGCCTCTCTGTGTTTTCATTGTCTCATGTCCTCCTTGTCGCCTCTCTGTGTTTTCATTGTCTCGTGTCCTCCTTGTCGCCTCCCTGTGTTTTCATTGTCTCGTGTCCTCCTTGTCGCCTCTCTGTGTTTTCATTGTCTCGTGTCCTCCTTGTCGCCTCTCTGTGTTTTCATTGTCTCGTGTCCTCCTTGTCGCCTCTCTGTGTTTTCATTGTCTCGTGTCCTCCTTGTCGCCTCTCTGTGATTTCATTGTCTCGTGTCCTCCTTGTCGCCTCTCTGTGTTTTCATTGTCTCATGTCCTCCTTGTCGCCTCTCTGTGTTTTCATTGTCTCGTGTCCTCCTTGTCGCCTCCCTGTGTTTTCATTGTCTCGTGTCCTCCTTGTCGCCTCTCTGTGTTTTCATTGTCTCGTGTCCTCCTTGTCGCCTCTCTGTGTTTTCATTGTCTCGTGTCCTCCTTGTCGCCTCTCTGTGTTTTCATTGTCTCGTGTCCTCCTTGTCGCCTCTCTGTGTTTTCATTGTCTCGTGTCCTCCTTGTCGCCTCCCTGTGTTTTCATTGTCTCGTGTCCTCCTTGTCGCCTCTCTGTGTTTTCATTGTCTCGTGTCCTCCTTGTCGCCTCTCTGTGTTTTCATTGTCTCGTGTCCTCCTTGTCGCCTCTCTGTGTTTTCATTGTCTCGTGTCCTCCTTGTCGCCTCTCTGTGATTTCATTGTCTCGTGTCCTCCTTGTCGCCTCTCTGTGATTTCATTGTCTCGTGTCCTCCTTGTCGCCTCTCTGTTGTCCCCGTCCGAAGACTACTAGGTGTGGTCTTCATCAGTCCTTGGTTCTACCAGGCTTTGTCTTTATCAGTCATTGGGTCTACCGGGCGTGGTATTCATCAGTCCTTAGTTCTACTCATCGTGGTTTTCATAAATCCCTGGTTCTACCAGGTTTTGTCTTTATCAGTCCTTGGTTCTACCAAGTGTGATCTTCGTCAATTATTGGTTCTACCAAGTGTGGTCTTCATAAATCCTTGGTTCTTACAGGTGTGGTCTTCTTCATTCATTGGTTCTACCAGCTATGGTCTTCATTATTCCTTGGTTCTACTGAGTGTGGTCTTCATCAGTCCTTGGTTCTACCAGGTGTGGTCTTCTTCATTCCTTGGTTCTACCAGCTGTGGTCTTCATTATTCCTTGTTTCTACTGGGTGCGGTCTTCATCAATCCTTGGTTCTAACCGCTGTGGTCTTCATTATTCCTTGGTTCTATTGGGTGCAGTCTTCATTAGTCCTTGGTTCTACCAGGTGCAGTCTTCATCAGTCCTTGGTTCTACCAGGTGCAGTATTCATCATTCCTTGCTTCTACCAGGTGTGGTCTTCATCATTGACTCTCATTGAAGTCCTGCATACTACTACTCTCATTGAAGTCCTGCATACTACTACTCTCATTGAAGTCCTGCATACTACTACTCTCATTGAAGTCCTGCATACTACTACTCTCATTGAAGTCCTGCATACTACTACTCTCATTGAAGTCCTGCATACTACTACTCTCATTTGAGTCCTGCATACTACTACTCTCATTGAAGTCCTGCATACTACTACTCTCATTTGAGTCCTGCATACTACTACTCTCATTGAAGTCCTGCATACTACTACTCTCATTGAAGTCCTGCATACTACTACTCTCATTGAAGTCCTGCATACTACTACTCTCATTGAAGTCCTGCATACTACTACTCTCATTGAAGTCCTGCATACTACTACTCTCATTGAAGTCCTGCATACTACTACTCTCATTGAAGTCCTGCATACTACTACTCTCATTGAAGTCCTGCATACTACTACTCTCATTGAAGTCCTGCATACTACTACTCTCATTGAAGTCCTGCATACTACTACTCTCATTGAAGTCCTGCATACTACTACTCTCATTGAAGTCCTGCATACTACTACTCTCATTGAAGTCCTGCATACTACTACTCTCATTGAAGTCCTGCATACTACTACTCTCATTGAAGTCCTGCATACTACTACTCTCATTGAAGTCCTGCATACTACTACTCTCATTGAAGTCCTGCATACTACTACTCTCATTGAAGTCCTGCATACTACTACTCTCATTGAAGTCCTGCATACTACTACTCTCATTGAAGTCCTGCATACTACTACTCTCATTGAAGTCCTGCATACTACTACTCTCATTGAAGTCCTGCATACTACTACTCTCATTGAAGTCCTGCATACTACTACTCTCATTGAAGTCCTGCATACTACTACTCTCATTGAAGTCCTGCATACTACTACTCTCATTGAAGTCCTGCATACTACTACTCTCATTGAAGTCCTGCATACTACTACTCTCATTTGAGTCCTGCATACTACTACTCTCATTGAAGTCCTGCATACTACTACTCTCATTTGAGTCCTGCATACTACTACTCTCATTGAAGTCCTGCATACTACTACTCTCATTGAAGTCCTGCATACTACTACTCTCATTGAAGTCCTGCATACTACTACTCTCATTGAAGTCCTGCATACTACTACTCTCATTGAAGTCCTGCATACTACTACTCTCATTTGAGTCCTGCATACTACTACTCTCATTGAAGTCCTGCATACTACTACTCTCATTTGAGTCCTGCATACTACTACTCTCATTGAAGTCCTGCATACTACTACTCTCATTGAAGTCCTGCATACTACTACTCTCATTGAAGTCCTGCATACTACTACTCTCATTGAAGTCCTGCATACTACTACTCTCATTGAAGTCCTGCATACTACTACTCTCATTGAAGTCCTGCATACTACTACTCTCATTTGAGTCCTGCATACTACTACTCTCATTGAAGTCCTGCATACTACTACTCTCATTGAAGTCCTGCATACTACTACTCTCATTGAAGTCCTGCATACTACTACTCTCATTGAAGTCCTGCATACTACTACTCTCATTGAAGTCCTGCATACTACTACTCTCATTTGAGTCCTGCATACTACTACTCTCATTTGAGTCCTGCATACTACTACTCTCATTGAAGTCCTGCATACTACTACTCTCATTTGAGTCCTGCATACTACTACTCTCATTTGAGTCCTGCATACTACTACTCTCATTTGAGTCCTGCATACTACTACTCTCATTTGAGTCCTGCATTCTTGTGTATATTTTTAGTCAAATGTGGCACAACATTTCTGTGGTGACTTTTATTCAACACTCAACCGCTTTGGGAGGAAAAACATTTGCTGGATGTTTGGAGGACACGCCTCCTCCTCTATTTGGAGGACACGCCTCCTCCTCTATTTGGAGGACACGCCTCCTCCTCTATTTGGAGGACACGCCCCCAACTCTACTTTTATTCCGTTAAATTGTCTTTTTACTTGTACAAATGACTTTTATTCTTGTAAGTCGTGTTTTTACTTACATAAAATTGTTTGAATGATTGCAAATCGTGTTTTTACTTGCAGAAAACTGTTTTTTATACTTTTAAATATATTTGTTTTTACTAAGACAAAATAGTTTTTATACTTGTAATTTGTGTTTTTACTGGTAGAGATTGTTTTTGTACTCAGAAATTGTGATTCAACTCATGGAATTTTTACTTCTGGAAAATGTTTTTTCTACCTGGGATTGTTGTTTGGACTTTTGAATGTTTGCTTGTAATCCAAATCTTTTCTGTGTGTTTCCGCCTCTTCCATCGCACTCCACTTTCATGAAATCTCACCAATGTTTGCAAGCACACACAGTAAACATGTAACACATGAAGTATTTCAAACACAGTAAACATGTCGGAGGCGGGACCAATGTGGACCCTCAGGTGAGACGCAGGTTTGGACGTCCTTCTCCCACACCTGATGACCCTGGAAACACCTTGTGTGCCGATACGGAAGTGGAATGGCAAAGAGTGATATCATAATCCATGACGTCATAGAAAGTGTAGAAAATCCATAAAATAGGACGTAAAATGTCATTTATGTGGTCGCTCCTCTGGCAAGTTATTAATGAGAGTCGCCACCTTGCACAAAATATACACTCAAAATGACTTAAAATAATCCATAAAATCAAATCAATTGTAGTATCACAGTAGCATAGGAAATCAATTTAATTTATGCGATCGCTCCTCTCGCAAATTATTAGTGACAGTCGCCAACTTGCACAAAATGACTTCAAATAATCCATAAAATCAGAGAAGTTGCAGTTGATCAGTCGACTAAGACATCAAATTGCAATCGCTCCTCTATCCAATTATTAGTCACAGTTTCCACCTTGCACAAAATATGTCATCAAAAAGAATTGAAATAAACCACTAAATTATAGAAATTGTAGTAAATCAGTAAAATAGGATGTATAGTTTATGTGATCGCTCCCTTAGCAAGTTAATAATGACAATCACCACCTTGCACAAAGTATATACTCAAAATGACTTAAAATAATCCATCAAATCATAGAAATTGTAGTAAATTAGTAGAATAGGACCTACAATTTAATTTATGTGATCGCTCTTTTAGCATGTTTATAATGACAGTCGCCACCTTGTAAAAAACATATAATCAAAATGACTTCAAATAATCCATCAAATGTGACAAATTGTAGTAAATCAGTAGAATAGGACATCAAATGTAATTTATGCTTCTTTAGCAAGTTATTAATGACAGTCAGCATCTTGCACACAATATATAGAATCAAAATGACTTCAAATAATCCATGAAATCTAACAAATTGTAGAATCACAGTAGACTAGGACTTATTATTTAAATAATATAATCACTCCTCTTGCAAGTTTATAATGACAGTCGCCACCTCGTACCAAAATTATGATCAAAATGACTGGAAATAATCCAAAAAAACCCCACCAGAATTGTAGTAATTCAGTGAAATAGTACACATAATATACTGTAGATAATGCCATCACTCCTCTAACAAGTAATTAACAACAATTGCCACCTTGTCCAAAATAATTAATTAAAATGACTGGAAAAATTCCATAAAAATCATAGAAATTGTTGTAAGTCGGTAGCATAGGGCGGATAACATGATTAATGCGATCGGTCCTTCAGCAAGTTAGCAATGATAGTTGCCACCTTTCACAACATTTTTAATCAAAATGACCAGGAAAAATCCATAAAATCATACAAAATGTAGTAAATCAGGGGAAGAGGAAGTATGACATGATTAATGTGATCGATCTTCCAGCAAGAAATAATGATAGTTGCCACCTTTCACAAAATATATATTGAAAATGACCTGAAATATTCCACCAAATCATAGACATTGTAGTGAATCAGTAGAATAAGACATGCAATATGATTAATGCGATCGCTCCTCCAGCGAGTAATTAATAACAGTTGCCACCTTTCACAAAATATATATTGGAAATGACCTGAAATATTCCACCAAATCATAGACATTGTAGTAAATCCGTAGAATAAGACATGCAATATGATTAATGCGATCGCTCCTCCAGCGAGTAATTAATAACAGTTGCCACCTTTCACAAAATATATATTGAAAATGACCTGAAATATTCCACCAAATCATAGACATTGTAGTAAATCAGTAGAATAAGACATGCAATATGATTAATGCGATCGCTCCTCCAGCGAGTAATTAATAACAGTTGCCATCTTTCACAAAATATATATTGGAAATGACCTGAAATATTCCACCAAATCATAGACATTGTAGTAAATCAGTAGAATAAGACATGCAATATGATTAATGTGATCGATCTTCCAGCAAGAAATAATGATAGTTGCCACCTTTCACAAAATATATATTGAAAATGACCTGAAATATTCCACCAAATCATAGACATTGTAGTAAATCAGTAGAATAAGACATGCAATATGATTAATGCGATCGCTCCTCCAGCGAGTAATTAATAACAGTTGCCACCTTTCACAAAATATATATTAGAAATGACCTGAAATATTCCACCAAATCATAGACATTGTAGTAAATCCGTAGAATAAGACATGCAATATGATTAATGCGATCGCTCCTCCAGCGAGTAATTAATAACAGTTGCCACCTTTCACAAAATATATATTGGAAATGACCTGAAATATTCCACCAAATCATAGACATTGTAGTAAATCCGTAGAATAAGACATGCAATATGATTAATGCCAGTTATTGATGACAGTGGCCACCTAGTATTTCCAAAGGCAGTACAAGTACGTGTTGTGTACTTTTCCAAGAACTATTCCCAGCGTGCATCAGGAGTGTTTTCATGTGGTGTGACTCCGCCCACCTCCAGGCCGCCCATTAAAAAGTGGCGAGACAGAAAAAGGGCAGCTGGAATGTTCTGGAATGACGACAGTGAAAATGTGATCAGTAAGAAAAAGTATCATGAGCAAGTTATTAATGGCACTTGCCATTTTGACACTTGAAATAATCCATCAAATCATAGAAATGGTTTAGAATCAGTAAAATAAGATGTAGCAAGTTAATAATGACATTTGCCACTTTGCACTAAATAAGTAATGAATATGACTTATAATAATCCATCAAATCCTAGAAATT
>NC_084747.1:731387-733887 GCF_033978785.1 Entelurus aequoreus
TCCGGTGTTGGTTCCGACACTCCTCCAGATACATGACCCCGTCATGGCATAGCGAGCGCCACAACGATCGATTGGCTGCAGCTGTCTCAAGTTCGTAGGGTTTGATGTTGCACCTCTTCAATATCCCTTTCAGTTGGTCTTTGTACCGCAGCTTTTGTCCTCCGGGCTTTCTGCTGGCTGAAAGGAGCTGACCATAAAGCATCTGACGAGGCAAACGGTGTCCTGGCATCCGGATGGTGTGACCAACCCACCGGAGTTGTCGCTGTGCCAGGGTGGCCTCTATGCTCATGGACTCAGTGCGCTGTAAGATGTCCGTATGAGGAACTCGATCCTGCCATGTGATGCCAAGAATGCGTTGGAGACATCTGATGTTAAATGCATCAAGGCAGCGGATGTGTCTGCAGTATATTGTCCAGGCTTCTGACCCATACAGCAGAGTTGAAACACACACCGCCCTGTAGACGGACACTTTCGTTGAGGTTCGAAGGTGGTTGTTTTTAAACACCCGGGAGCGCAGTCTTCCAAAGGCAGAGGAGGCTGAGTTGATACGAGCCTGGATGTCATCATCGATCTGGCATGTTGGGGTCAGAGTACTGCCGAGGTAGCAAAATTGCTCAACGAGTTTGAGGGGTGTGCCGCTGATGGTAAAGACAGGGGGTGTAGGGGATGGGGACCTCTCCTGGATGAGAACCTCTGTTTTCTGGATGTTGATCACCAGACCTAGTGAGCGGTAGACTGATGACATGGTGTCTAGTGCATGCTGCATGGCATCAGGAGTGTGGGCGAGGAGTGCGCAGTCGTCTGCATATTGCAGCTCCTGGATGTTGGAGCCTGACATCTTCGTCTTTGCCTGTAGGCGCCGGATGTTGAATAGGCTCCCATCCAGGCGAAACTCGATGGAGACACCACTATCCTTTGTGATGGACTGGCGGAATAGGAGTGTGGCTGCTGCCAGGAAAAGATTGAAGATCGCTGGGGCCAGTACACACCCCTGCTTCACCCCTACTTTCACTGGGAAAGAGGGGGACTGTTCACTGCCTACAAGTACACAGGCCTGCATACCATCGTGAAACTGTTTTAGGATGCTGAGAAACTTGGGGGGGACACCAAACTTCCTGAGGATGCTCCAGAGCAAATCACGGTCAACTGTGTCAAAGGCCTTGGTGAGGTCAATAAAGGTAATGTAGAGGTCCTTGTTTTGTTCCCTGCATTTCTCCTGGATTTGACGGGCAGCGAAGATCATGTCTAGTGTACTTCGGTTCTTTCTGAAGCCACACTGTGTCTCTGGGAGGATGCCCTCTGCTAGAAATGAAAGGCGAGAAAGCATAATTTTCGCAAGTACCTTGCCGGCCACTGAGAGAAGGGAGATACCACGACTGTTTCCACAAGATGATTTATCTCCTTTCTTCTTGTAGATGGTGACAATGTTGCTGTCTTTCCATTCTTGAGGCAGGGCCTCCCTGTGCCAGATGGCTAGTATGAAATGAAACAGCTTCCGCTTCAGTAGATAGCCTCCCTTCTTCAGTATCTCAGCCGGAATTCCGTCAGGGCCAGGGCTCTTGTTGTTTTTGAGGCTCCTGATTGCAGTAAGGACCTCACTGAACATGGGGGGATCATCAAGGAAGGGAGAAGGCGGGAGATCTGGGAGTGCATTGAGCACTGATGGATCAGAGGGGTTTATTTTATTGAGCAGTGAGTCGAAGTGCTCAGCCCAACGCTCAAGAATTTGTTGTTTATCCTTGAATAACACTTGTCCGTCTGCAGATCTTACTGGAGCGATGCTTCGCTTTTGTGGGCCATAGATGGATTTTGCAGCAGCGTAGAATGCGTAGGTATTATTAGCATCTGCATATCCCTGGATCTCCTGGGCTTTTTTGAGCCACCACTCATTTTCCATGAACCGCAGTTGTTTCTGTGTCTCAGCTCTGGTTGTTTTATAATGGTGGAGGAGTGATGGAGAGTGAGGGTTGGAGAGCAGGGCAGCATGGGCTTTGCGCTTGGCGTCCAGCAGCTCCTGTATTTCTACCGAGCTGTTGTCGAACCAGTCTTGATGGTGCTTCTGAGTAAAACCGATGGTTTCAGAGGCAGCTTGATGTAATGTTGACCTCAGTTTTGCCCACTCACTGTCCATGTCGCAGGTGGTACCGTAATCCTCCAAGGTGGAAAGCCCCGCAGCTAGCTTGCTGCGGTAGTGAGATGTACACTCTGGAGAATCCAGGGCCCTGCAGTTCAGTCGCTTTCTTGGCTGCTGTTTCTTGTGCGGGGGTCGGATTTTCATCCTCAGCTTGGATCTGATCAGCCGGTGGTCAGTCCAGCATTCAGCCCCACGTAAGGCCCTGGTTACGCAGACGTCTTGTCGATCTTGTTGTCGTGTAATTATATAGTCCAGCAGGTGCCAATGTTTGGACCGTGGGTGCATCCAAGATGTTATGTATTTCTTTTTTAACTGAAAAATTGTGTTAGTGATGAGAAGTTGTTGCTCAGAGCACAGAGAGAGGAG
>NC_084747.1:738887-761387 GCF_033978785.1 Entelurus aequoreus
GTCATGTAGTAAGTAACGTGTCAGCACAGTCATGTAGTAAGGTGTCAGCACAGTAGTAAGTAACGTGTCAGCACAGTAAGTAACGTGTCGGCACAGTCATGTAGTAAGGTGTCAGCACAGTAGTAAGTAACGTGCCAGCACAGTAAGTAAGGTGTCAGCACAGTAAGTAAGGTGTCAGCACAGTAGTAAGTAAGGTGTCAGCACAGTAAGTAAGGTGTCAGCACAGTAAGTAAGGTGTCAGCACAGTCATGTTGTAAGGTGTCAGCACAGTAAGTAAGGTGTCAGCACAGTAAGTAATGTGTCGGCACAGTCATGTTGTAAGGTGTCAGCACAGTCATGTAGTAAGGTGTCAGCACAGTAAGTAAGGTGTCAGCAAAGTAAGTAAGGTGTCAGCACAGTAAGTAAGGTGTCAGCACAGTAAGTAAGGTGTCAGCACAGTAAGTAAGGTGTCAGCACAGTAAGTAAGGTGTCAGCACAGTAAGTAAGGTGTCAGCACAGTAAGTAAGGTGTCAGCACAGTAAGTAAGGTGTCCGCACAGTAAGTAAGGTGTGCTCTGTGCTCGCAGGCGTCATCAACAAGAAGCCGCTACAGATCTTCAACCTGACCTCGCTCACCAAGTCCGAGGACGTGCTGTCAGCTACGTTGCACTACTACATCGGGGACCTCCAGAACGGGTCCAGGGCCCGCCCTCGTGGTCACAGTCAGGTTCACGCGCTCATCTGGAGCTTCGCCCCCGAAGGAGCCGGGATGAGGACTTTGGGCGAGTTCCGCATCAACGCGTCCACGCAGAACCAGGACTTCATCTCCTGGCAGTGGAAGGACGTGACCCTGGTGGTCCACCAGGCCAAGCAGCACCAGCAGATCCTCATCGGCATCCAGGTGTCCCCCAGGGGGTCCGGGCCCTGGAAGGAGCTGCTGGCCGAGCGCTCGCCGTACATTCTGGTCTACGCCAACGACTCGGCCATCTCTGAGCCCGAGAGCGTGGTGGCCGCTCTCAGGAGGAAACCCGCCCCCGGAGACCCGGACTTGCTTTTGGACCGAGCGGGTCCCGGGGAGCCAAACGCCAGCGATCCTGGAGGACGGCCCAGACGCTCGCTGGAGGTCTCGCTGCCTCTGCAGAACAACGAGCTGCCGGGACCCGAGTACTCGGACAAATGGGAGCGCACCTACCGGCCTCTGGAGGGCAAGAGGGCCCGGCGGCCCGGGAAGAACCAGAAGAACCAGAAGAAAAGTCTGCTGCACTTTGACGAGCGGACCATCAAGAAGGCTCGCAAGAAGCAGTGGAAGGAAGCCAGGAAGTGTTCCCGCAGGTACCTGAAGGTGGACTTTGCTGACATCGGCTGGAGCGACTGGATTATTTCTCCAAAGTCCTTTGAGGCCTTCTACTGCTCCGGATCCTGCCACTTCCCCATGCCCAAGGTAGGAACCCACACCAAACACAACACACACACAAGACACAACCCACACAGGACATAACCCACACAAGACACAACCCACACAAGACACAACCACACAGGACAGAACCCACACCAGACAGAACCCACACAAGACACAACCCACACAGGACACAACCCACACCAGGCACAACTCACACTTGACAGAACCCACACAAGACACAGCCCACACAGGACAGAACCCACACCAGAAAGAACCCACACAAGACACAACCCACACAGGACAGAACCCACACCAGACTTAACCCACGCAAGACACAACCCACACAGGACACGACCCACACAAGACAGAACCCACACCAGACACAACCCACACAAGACACAACCCACACATGACAGAACCCACACAAGACACAACCTACAAAGGACAGAACCCACACAAGACACAACCTACACAGGACAGAACCCACACCAGACACAACCCACACATGACACAACCCACACAAGACAGAACCCACACCAGACACAACCCACACAAGACACAACCCACACATGACAGAACCCACACAAGACACAACATACACAGGACAGAACCCACACGAGACACATCCTACACAGGACAGAACCCACACAAGACACAGCCTACACAGGACAGAACCCACACAAGGCACAACCTACACAGGACAGAACCCACACAAGACACAACCTACACAGGACAGAACCCACACAAGATACAACCCACACCAGACACAACCCACACCAGACACAACCCACACAAGACACAACCTCCACAGGTCAGAACCCACACAAGGCACAGCCTACACAGGACAGAACCCACACAAGACACAACCCACACCAGACAGAACCCACACCAGATCTCAACAGCACGCTTCAAAGAAGTCTAACTTTACTCTCTTGGAGTCACTTTTCTCTTTCTTACAACTTCTTTGCAACACTTTCAAACATTTTACAACACTTTCAAACATTTTACAACACTTTCAAACATTTTGCAACACTTTCAAACATTTTACAACACTTTCAAACATTTTACAACACTTTTAAATATTTTACAACACTTTCAAACATTTTACAACACTTTCAAACATTTTACAACACTTTCAAACATTTTACAACACTTTTAAATATTTTACAACACTTTCAAACATTTTACAACACTTTCAAACATTTTACAACACTTTCAAACATTTTACAACACTTTCAAACATTTTACAACACTTACAAATATTTTACAACACTTTCAAACATTTTACAACACTTTCAAATATTTTACAACACTTTCAAATATTTTACAACACTTTCAAACATTTTACAACACTTTCAAATATTTTACAACACTTTCAAACATTTTACAACACTTACAATATGTTGTCAACATTTTTACAACCTTTTCAAACATTTTTACAACACTTTAAAACATTTTTACAACACTTACAATATTTGTTACTTTAAGTCATTTTACAAAACTTTTACAACATTTACAACTATTTTATAACATTAACAATATTTTTATAAACTTTTTAGAATTTTTTAAAACATTGTATAAGTTTTACAACATTTTATAGGTTTTTACAACATTGTATAACATTTATAACATTTCACAAAATGTTTACAACATTTACTACAATTGTATAATATTTTACAATATTTACAATATTTTATCAGCATTTTTACAACACTCTCACGACATTTTTACAAAACTTGCACTGTTTATTTTTTTTAGAACATTTTAAGTCATTTTAAGTCAATTTACAAAACTTTGACAACATTTACAACCATTTTAACATTAACAATATTTTTATAAATGCTTTAAAACGTTTACAACATTTTAGAAGTTTTTACAATATTTCATAACATTTTTACGACATATACTACACTTGTATATTTTACAACATTTACAATATGTTATCAACAATTTTACAACATTTTTACAACACTTACAATATGTGTTACTTTCTATAAAAAGTAATTTTACAAAACTTTTCCAAAATGTACAACCATTGTATAACATTAACAATATTTTTACAAACTTTTTAGAAGTGTTACACCATTTTAGAAGTTTTTACAACATTTTGGAAGTTTTTACAACATTTTAAAACATTCTACAAAATGTTTACAATACTTACAATTTTATATTATTTTAAATATTTTTTACATTCAAGAACATTTTTAAGTCATTTTGCAACAATTCAATTGTTATAACATTCACACAACAGCTTTACAACACTATACTACATTTTTAAACTTTTACAGCATTTTTCTACAATATAATAACATTTTTACAACATTTTATATCATTTTTGAAACATTTACGACATTTTAGAACACTTCTATTCATATATAGACCATATAGTCATTTCTATAATATGTTTACAAAATGTTTACAACCTTTTTTTATAACATTTGTATAACAAGTGTACGGCAATTTTACAACACTTACATTGTTGTGTCATTTTTACAAAAAATGTCAACACTTTTACAACAATTATATAGCAATTTTACAACATTTTTACAGTATTTTTACAACATTTTAGAAAATGTTCAGTCATTTTAAAGCACTTTAATACCTTTTACAACGTTTTTATTCCATTTTTTAAAACAGTTTTAGAACGTTTACAATATGTTATCAACAGTTTTACAACACTGTTGTTACAACATTTTTACAACACTTACAATATTTGTTACTTTGTTGTTAACATTTTTAAGTCATTTTAAAAAACTTTTAAAATATTTACAACCATTGAATAACATTAACAATAGTTTTACAAACTTTTTAGAATTGTTACAACATTTTAGAAGTTTTTACAACATTTTAGAAGTTGTTACAACATTTTATAACATTCTACAACATTTTTACAATACTTACAATTGTATAATATTTTAAATATGTTTACATTAAAGAACATTTTTAAGTCATTTTGCAACACTTTTACAAAAATGTTAATAACATTCATACAACAGTTTTACAGCACTATACTACATTTTGAAACTTTTACAGCATTTTTGTACAATATAAAAACCATTTTACAACATTTTATATCATTTTTTAAACATTTACAACACTTTTACAACATTTGTACAGCAAATTAGAACTCTTTTACATTTCTATAGTATGTTTACAACATTTTTACACCCTTTTTGTATAACAAGTGTATAACAATTTTACAACACTTACATTGTTTTGTCATTTTTACAAAAAATGTCAACACTTTTACAACAATTATTTAACAATTTTACAACATTTTTACAGTATTTTCCACAACATTTTACAACATTTTCTGTCATTTTACAGCACTTTAATACCTTTTTACAACATTTTTATACAATTTTTACAACAATTTTAGAACATTTAAAATATGTTATCAACAGTTTTACAACACTGTTACACCATTTTTACAACACTTACAATATGTGTTACTTTTTATAAAATTTTTGAGTCATTTTACAAAACTTTTACAACATATACAACCATTGTATAACATTGACAATATGTTTTACTAACATTCTAGAAGTTTTTACAATACTTACAATTTTATATTATGTTGAATATTTTTACATTTAAGAACATTTTTAAGTCAGTTTGCAACACTTTTACAACATTTGTATAACATTCATACAACTATACTACTTTTTTAAAACTTTTACAGCATTTTTCTACAATATAATTTATATCATTTTATACAGATTTTGAACATTTACAACACTTTTACAGCATTTTAGAACACTTTTATATTTCTATAATATGTTTACAACATTGTTTACAACCTTTTGTTATAACATTTGTATAACAAGTGTACAACAATTTGCTCATGCTAATGTGGCATATGCTACTAATGCTAAAGTGGCTAATACTGCTAATGCTAATGTGGCTATTGCTGATAATGCTAAGGTGGCTAATACTGCCAATGTGGCTAATGCTGCTATTGCTAATATGGCTAAGGTGGCTAAGACTGTTAATGCTAATGTGGCTAACACTTCTAAGGTGGCTAATGCTGCTAATGTGGCAAATACTGTTATGCTAATGGGCTAATGTTGCTAATGTGGTTAATGCTAATGTGGCTAACGTGGCTAAGGCCAATGTGGCCAATGCTGCTAATGTTAATGTGGCTATCGTGGCTAATGTTGCTAATGCTAATGTGGCAAATGCCGCTAATATTAATGAGGGTAGTGCTGCTAATGCTAACGTGGTTAATGCTGCTAATGCTAATGTGGCTAGTGCTCTTAATGCTAATGTGGCTAAGGTGACTATTGCTGCTAATGCTAATGTGGTTAATGCTGCTAATGCTAATGTGGCTAATGCTGTTAATGCTAATGTTGCTAATGCTGCTAATGCTAACATGGCTAGTGCTCCTAATGCTAAAGTGGCTAATGCTGCTAATCCTAATGTGACTAGTGCTGCTAATGCTAATGTGGCTAATGTGGCTAGAGCTGCTAATGCTGATGTGGCTAATGCTGCTAATGCTAGTGAGGCTAGTGCTGCTAATGCTAGTGTGGCTAGTGCTGCTAATGCTAATGTGGCTCATGCTAACTGTGACCACCATAACGTTTAAAGACAATCTTTTAGGTCACATTTGTACATTCTTGCTGTGGTTGAAGTGTAAAAAGAAGTGAGACACTAACGTTGCTAACAGGCGCTGAGGCCGTCCAACCACGCCACCATCCAGAGCATCGTGCGGGCGGTGGGCGTGGTCCCGGGGGTCCCCGAGCCGTGCTGCGTGCCCGAGACCATGGCGTCGCTTAGCGTCCTGTTCTTCGACGAGGACAAGAACGTGGTCCTCAAGGTCTACCCCAACATGACCGTGGACACCTGCGCCTGCAGATAGGCCCCGCCTCCCGTCGTCACGGAAACAAGCCGCTCTCCTCCCGTCCCTGTTGCCATGGAGAAGGAGGAGAAGAGAAACTTTGTCGTCGTCGTGGAAACCAAAAACTAAATGCTGGTCCACTTTCCTGGGTTTTGACAAAAGTGTCGGGAGGAAACCATCCTGTCAAATACACAATCTGAGCAGCCATCTTGTCAAATACACAATCTGAGCAGCCATCTTGTCAAATACACAATCTGAGCAGCCATCTTGTCAAATACACAATCTGAGCAGCCATCTTGTCAAATACACAATCTGAGCAGCCATCTTGTCAAATACACAATCTGAGCAGCCATCCTGTCAAATACACAATCTGAGCAGCCATCTTGTCAAATACACAATCTGAGCAGCCATCTTGTCAAATACACAATCTGAGCAGCCATCTTGTCAAATACACAATCTGAGCAGCCATCTTGTCAAATACACAATCTGAGCAGCCATCTTGTCAAATACACAATCTGAGCAGCCATCTTGTCAAATACACAATCTGAGCAGCCATCTTGTCAAATACACAATCTGAGCAGCCATCTTGTCAAATACACAATCTGAGCAGCCATCTTGTCAAATACACAATCTGAGCAGCCATCTTGTCAAATACACAATCTGAGCAGCCATCCTGTCAAATACACAATCTGAGCAGCCATCTTGTCAAATACACAATCTGAGCAGCCATCTTGTCAAATACACAATCTGAGCAGCCATCTTGTCAAATACACAATCTGAGCAGCCATCTTGTCAAATACACAATCTGAGCAGCCATCTTGTCAAATACACAATCTGAGCAGCCATCTTGTCAAATACACAATCTGAGCAGCCATCCTGTCAAATACACAATCTGAGCAGCCATCTTGTCAAATACACAATCTGAGCAGCCATCTTGTCAAATACACAATCTGAGCAGCCATCTTGTCAAATACACAATCTGAGCAGCCATCTTGTCAAATACACAATCTGAGCAGCCATCTTGTCAAATACACAATCTGAGCAGCCATCTTGTCAAATACACAATCTGAGCAGCCATCTTGTCAAATACACAATCTGAGCAGCCATCTTGTCAAATACACAATCTGAGCAGCCATCTTGTCAAATACACAATCTGAGCAGCCATCTTGTCAAATACACAATCTGAGCAGCCATCCTGTCAAATACACAATCTGAGCAGCCATCTTGTCAAATACACAATCTGAGCAGCCATCTTGTCAAATACACAATCTGAGCAGCCATCTTGTCAAATACACAATCTGAGCAGCCATCTTGTCAAATACACAATCTGAGCAGCCATCTTGTCAAATACACAATCTGAGCAGCCATCTTGTCAAATACACAATCTGAGCAGCCATCCTGTCAAATACACAATCTGAGCAGCCATCTTGTCAAATACACAATCTGAGCAGCCATCTTGTCAAATACACAATCTGAGCAGCCATCTTGTCAAATACACAATCTGAGCAGCCATCTTGTCAAATACACAATCTGAGCAGCCATCTTGTCAAATACACAATCTGAGCAGCCATCTTGTCAAATACACAATCTGAGCAGCCATCTTGTCAAATACACAATCTGAGCAGCCATCTTGTCAAATACACAATCTGAGCAGCCATCTTGTCAAATACACAATCTGAGCAGCCATCTTGTCAAATACACAATCTGAGCAGCCATCCTGTCAAATACACAATCTGAGCAGCCATCTTGTCAAATACACAATCTGAGCAGCCATCTTGTCAAATACACAATCTGAGCAGCCATCTTGTCAAATACACAATCTGAGCAGCCATCTTGTCAAATACACAATCTGAGCAGCCATCTTGTCAAATACACAATCTGAGCAGCCATCTTGTCAAATACACAATCTGAGCAGCCATCTTGTCAAATACACAATCTGAGCAGCCATCTTGTCAAATACACAATCTGAGCAACCATCTTGTCAAATACACAATCTGAGCAGCCATCTTGTCAAATACACAATCTGTCTCACCAGCTTTCAACCTACAAAAGATTTTTATTGAGCGTCAAAATCTTTTCTTTTTTCAAAAATTCTTTTTTTTTAATCTTTCACCTTTTCAGGAGCAAAACACACTTTTGTGCTTTTTTTCCAAAACTGGCAGCAATTTGATGAAATGTTTATTTCCTATCAAATCACTTTACAGTCAAATTATCATTTCCAGTCACTAAGTACATTTCCAGTCACTAAGTACATTTCCAGTCACTAAGTACATTTCTAGTCACTAAGTACATTTCCAGTCACTAAGTACATTTCCAGTCACTAAGTACATTTCTAGTCACTAAGTACATTTCCAGTCACTAAGTACATTTCCAGTCACTAAGTACATTTCATCATGAAATGAGTACATTTGAGTCAATTAGCTTCAAATTCACTACATTTTACAGTCAAATTATCATTGAAAGTCATTTGCCTAAAAATCTGTCATTTTTACAGTCAAATTGAAATTTCCTCAGGATTTTATTGGACATTTCTAGAACTCACAACCAAAATATTCATGCAGACAAAAATGATATTTTTCTTGTTTTACTCGACGTGATTTTTTTTTACTCTATGCAATTTTTTTTACTCTGTTTTTTATTGGACTTTTTTTTACTCGATGCATTTTTTTACTATACGTGTTTTTTTTTTTTTACTCTAGGTGTTTTTCTATTGTACGTCCTTTTTATTGGACGTTTTTTTTGCTCTACATGTTTTTCTTGTGCGTTGTTGTCATGCCGACAGTTTGTAAAGATGAAGAATGATTGTTTATTTTTTATTTTGTTCTTCTTCTTTTTTTTCTACGCGATAAAGAGTTTTTATTGTGGGTGTAAATGTTAGCTTCATAAAGTATATTTGGATATTTATTGTGTCTATCTGGTGGTCAGGAAGGGAGAGAGGGGGCGGGGCTTTGACTATGTGACCCCGCCCCCTCTGCATCCATCATGGCCGCCCTCCAAACAAAGCATAGAAAGATATTAATAAAAATATGCTCAATATGACGCATTTTTTGGTGTTTTGTGACAAAAAGAAACAGAATAAATATTTTGTTACATTTTAATAAATAAAAATATGCTCAATACGACGCAGTTTTTTGGTGTTTGGTGACAAAAACGCAACAAAAAATTTTTTTGTTACATTTGAATAATAAACAAAAATATACTCAACATGACTTGTTTTGTGACTAAATAATAAAAAAAATAATTTATTACATTTTAATAATTAAAAAAAATATGATCAATAAGACTTTTTTGTGAGTAAATAATAACAAAATTAAATAAGTGATAAATAATAAATAAAAATAGCAGCACAGCAAGTCTCCCCACACTGAGTGTCCACAGCAAGTCTCCCCACACTGAGTGTCCACAGCAAGTCTCCCCACACTGAGTGTCCACAGCAAGTCTCCCCACACTGAGTGTCCACAGCAAGTCTTCCCACACTGAGTGTCCACAGCAAGTCTTCCCACACTGAGTGTCCACAGCAAGTCTTCCCACACTGAGTGTCCACAGCAAGTCTCCCCACACTGAGTGTCCACAGCAAGTCTCCCCACACTGAGTGTCCACAGCAAGTCTTCCCACACTGAGTGTCCACAGCAAGTCTCCCCACACTGAGTGTCCACAGCAAGTCTTCCCACACTGAGTGTCCACAGCAAGTCTCCCCACACTGAGTGTCCACAGCAAGTCTCCCCACACTGAGTGTCCACAGCAAGTCTTCCCACACTGAGTGTCCACAGCAAGTCTCCCCACACTGAGTGTCCACAGCAAGTCTCCCCACACTGAGTGTCCACAGCAAGTCTCCCCACACTGAGTGTCCACAGCAAGTCTCCCCACACTGAGTGTCCACAGCAAGTCTCCCCACACTGAGTGTCCACAGCAAGTCTTCCCACACTGAGTGTCCACAGCAAGTCTCCCCACACTGAGTGTCCACAACAAGTCTCCCCACACTGAGTGTCCACAGCAAGTCTCCCCACACTGAGTGTCCACAGCAAGTCTTCCCACACTGAGTGTCCACAGCAAGTCTCCCCACACTGAGTGTCCACAGCAAGTCTTCCCACACTGAGTGTCCACAGCAAGTCTCCCCACACTGAGTGTCCACAGCAAGTCTCCCCACACTGAGTGTCCACAGCAAGTCTCCCCACACTGAGTGTCCACAGCAAGTCTCCCCACACTGAGTGTCCACAGCAAGTCTCCCCACACTGAGTGTCCACAGCAAGTCTTCCCACACTGAGTGTCCACAGCAAGTCTCCCCACACTGAGTGTCCACAGCAAGTCTCCCCACACTGAGTGTCCACAACAAGTCTCCCCACACTGAGTGTCCACAGCAAGTCTCCCCACACTGAGTGTCCACAGCAAGTCTTCCCACACTGAGTGTCCACAGCAAGTCTCCCCACACTGAGTGTCCACAGCAAGTCTCCCCACACTGAGTGTCCACAGCAAGTCTCCCCACACTGAGTGTCCACAGCAAGTCTTCCCACACTGAGTGTCCACAGCAAGTCTCCCCACACTGAGTGTCCACAGCAAGTCTTCCCACACTGAGTGTCCACAGCAAGTCTCCCCACACTGAGTGTCCACAGCAAGTCTCCCCACACTGAGTGTCCACAGCAAGTCTCCCCACACTGAGTGTCCACAGCAAGTCTCCCCACACTGAGTGTCCACAGCAAGTCTTCCCACACTGAGTGTCCACAGCAAGTCTTCCCACACTGAGTGTCCACAGCAAGTCTTCCCACACTGAGTGTCCACAGCAAGTCTCCCCACACTGAGTGTCCACAGCAAGTCTCCCCACACTGAGTGTCCACAGCAAGTCTTCCCACACTGAGTGTCCACAGCAAGTCTCCCCACACTGAGTGTCCACAGCAAGTCTTCCCACACTGAGTGTCCACAGCAAGTCTCCCCACACTGAGTGTCCACAGCAAGTCTCCCCACACTGAGTGTCCACAGCAAGTCTTCCCACACTGAGTGTCCACAGCAAGTCTCCCCACACTGAGTGTCCACAGCAAGTCTCCCCACACTGAGTGTCCACAGCAAGTCTCCCCACACTGAGTGTCCACAGCAAGTCTCCCCACACTGAGTGTCCACAGCAAGTCTCCCCACACTGAGTGTCCACAGCAAGTCTTCCCACACTGAGTGTCCACAGCAAGTCTCCCCACACTGAGTGTCCACAACAAGTCTCCCCACACTGAGTGTCCACAGCAAGTCTCCCCACACTGAGTGTCCACAGCAAGTCTTCCCACACTGAGTGTCCACAGCAAGTCTCCCCACACTGAGTGTCCACAGCAAGTCTTCCCACACTGAGTGTCCACAGCAAGTCTCCCCACACTGAGTGTCCACAGCAAGTCTCCCCACACTGAGTGTCCACAGCAAGTCTCCCCACACTGAGTGTCCACAGCAAGTCTCCCCACACTGAGTGTCCACAGCAAGTCTCCCCACACTGAGTGTCCACAGCAAGTCTTCCCACACTGAGTGTCCACAGCAAGTCTCCCCACACTGAGTGTCCACAGCAAGTCTCCCCACACTGAGTGTCCACAACAAGTCTCCCCACACTGAGTGTCCACAGCAAGTCTCCCCACACTGAGTGTCCACAGCAAGTCTTCCCACACTGAGTGTCCACAGCAAGTCTCCCCACACTGAGTGTCCACAGCAAGTCTCCCCACACTGAGTGTCCACAGCAAGTCTCCCCACACTGAGTGTCCACAGCAAGTCTTCCCACACTGAGTGTCCACAGCAAGTCTCCCCACACTGAGTGTCCACAGCAAGTCTTCCCACACTGAGTGTCCACAGCAAGTCTCCCCACACTGAGTGTCCACAGCAAGTCTCCCCACACTGAGTGTCCACAGCAAGTCTTCCCACACTGAGTGTCCACAGCAAGTCTCCCCACACTGAGTGTCCACAGCAAGTCTCCCCACACTGAGTGTCCACAGCAAGTCTCCCCACACTGAGTGTCCACAGCAAGTCTCCCCACACTGAGTGTCCACAGCAAGTCTCCCCACACTGAGTGTCCACAGTAAGTCTTCCCACACTGAGTGTCCACAGCAAGTCTTCCCACACTGAGTGTCCACAGCAAGTCTTCCCACACTGAGTGTCCACAGCAAGTCTCCCCACACTGAGTGTCCACAGCAAGTCTCCCCACACTGAGTGTCCACAGCAAGTCTTCCCACACTGAGTGTCCACAGCAAGTCTTCCCACACTGAGTGTCCACAGCAAGTCTCCCCACACTGAGTGTCCACAGCAAGTCTCCCCACACTGAGTGTCCACAGCAAGTCTCCCCACACTGAGTGTCCACAGCAAGTCTCCCCACACTGAGTGTCCACAGCAAGTCTCCCCACACTGAGTGTCCACAGCAAGTCTTCCCACACTGAGTGTCCACAGCAAGTCTCCCCACACTGAGTG
Source organism: Entelurus aequoreus (assembly GCF_033978785.1). NCBI lineage: Eukaryota > Metazoa > Chordata > Actinopteri > Syngnathiformes > Syngnathidae > Entelurus > Entelurus aequoreus. The sequence goes on from NC_084747.1 coordinate 751,525, forward strand.
TCCACAACAAGTCTCCCCACACTGAGTGTCCACAGCAAGTCTCCCCACACTGAGTGTCCACAGCAAGTCTTCCCACACTGAGTGTCCACAGCAAGTCTCCCCACACTGAGTGTCCACAGCAAGTCTCCCCACACTGAGTGTCCACAGCAAGTCTCCCCACACTGAGTGTCCACAGCAAGTCTTCCCACACTGAGTGTCCACAGCAAGTCTCCCCACACTGAGTGTCCACAGCAAGTCTTCCCACACTGAGTGTCCACAGCAAGTCTTCCCACACTGAGTGTCCACAGCAAGTCTCCCCACACTGAGTGTCCACAGCAAGTCTTCCCACACTGAGTGTCCACAGCAAGTCTCCCCACACTGAGTGTCCACAGCAAGTCTCCCCACACTGAGTGTCCACAGCAAGTCTCCCCACACTGAGTGTCCACAGCAAGTCTCCCCACACTGAGTGTCCACAGCAAGTCTCCCCACACTGAGTGTCCACAGTAAGTCTTCCCACACTGAGTGTCCACAGCAAGTCTTCCCACACTGAGTGTCCACAGCAAGTCTTCCCACACTGAGTGTCCACAGCAAGTCTCCCCACACTGAGTGTCCACAGCAAGTCTCCCCACACTGAGTGTCCACAGCAAGTCTTCCCACACTGAGTGTCCACAGCAAGTCTTCCCACACTGAGTGTCCACAGCAAGTCTCCCCACACTGAGTGTCCACAGCAAGTCTCCCCACACTGAGTGTCCACAGCAAGTCTCCCCACACTGAGTGTCCACAGCAAGTCTCCCCACACTGAGTGTCCACAGCAAGTCTCCCCACACTGAGTGTCCACAGCAAGTCTTCCCACACTGAGTGTCCACAGCAAGTCTCCCCACACTGAGTGTCCACAGCAAGTCTTCCCACACTGAGTGTCCACAGCAAGTCTCCCCACACTGAGTGTCCACAGCAAGTCTCCCCACACTGAGTGTCCACAGCAAGTCTCCCCACACTGAGTGTCCACAGCAAGTCTCCCCACACTGAGTGTCCACAGCAAGTCTCCCCACACTGAGTGTCCACAGTAAGTCTTCCCACACTGAGTGTCCACAGCAAGTCTCCCCACACTGAGTGTCCACAACAAGTCTCCCCACACTGAGTGTCCACAGCAAGTCTCCCCACACTGAGTGTCCACAGCAAGTCTTCCCACACTGAGTGTCCACAGCAAGTCTCCCCACACTGAGTGTCCACAGCAAGTCTTCCCACACTGAGTGTCCACAGCAAGTCTCCCCACACTGAGTGTCCACAACAAGTCTCCCCACACTGAGTGTCCACAGCAAGTCTCCCCACACTGAGTGTCCACAGCAAGTCTTCCCACACTGAGTGTCCACAGCAAGTCTCCCCACACTGAGTGTCCACAGCAAGTCTCCCCACACTGAGTGTCCACAGCAAGTCTCCCCACACTGAGTGTCCACAGCAAGTCTTCCCACACTGAGTGTCCACAGCAAGTCTCCCCACACTGAGTGTCCACAGCAAGTCTTCCCACACTGAGTGTCCACAGCAAGTCTCCCCACACTGAGTGTCCACAGCAAGTCTCCCCACACTGAGTGTCCACAGCAAGTCTTCCCACACTGAGTGTCCACAGCAAGTCTCCCCACACTGAGTGTCCACAGCAAGTCTCCCCACACTGAGTGTCCACAGCAAGTCTCCCCACACTGAGTGTCCACAGCAAGTCTCCCCACACTGAGTGTCCACAGCAAGTCTCCCCACACTGAGTGTCCACAGTAAGTCTTCCCACACTGAGTGTCCACAGCAAGTCTTCCCACACTGAGTGTCCACAGCAAGTCTTCCCACACTGAGTGTCCACAGCAAGTCTCCCCACACTGAGTGTCCACAGCAAGTCTTCCCACACTGAGTGTCCACAGCAAGTCTTCCCACACTGAGTGTCCACAGCAAGTCTCCCCACACTGAGTGTCCACAGCAAGTCTCCCCACACTGAGTGTCCACAGCAAGTCTCCCCACACTGAGTGTCCACAGCAAGTCTCCCCACACTGAGTGTCCACAGCAAGTCTCCCCACACTGAGTGTCCACAGCAAGTCTTCCCACACTGAGTGTCCACAGCAAGTCTCCCCACACTGAGTGTCCACAACAAGTCTCCCCACACTGAGTGTCCACAGCAAGTCTCCCCACACTGAGTGTCCACAGCAAGTCTTCCCACACTGAGTGTCCACAGCAAGTCTCCCCACACTGAGTGTCCACAGCAAGTCTCCCCACACTGAGTGTCCACAGCAAGTCTCCCCACACTGAGTGTCCACAGCAAGTCTTCCCACACTGAGTGTCCACAGCAAGTCTCCCCACACTGAGTGTCCACAGCAAGTCTTCCCACACTGAGTGTCCACAGCAAGTCTCCCCACACTGAGTGTCCACAGCAAGTCTCCCCACACTGAGTGTCCACAGCAAGTCTTCCCACACTGAGTGTCCACAGCAAGTCTCCCCACACTGAGTGTCCACAGCAAGTCTCCCCACACTGAGTGTCCACAGCAAGTCTCCCCACACTGAGTGTCCACAGCAAGTCTCCCCACACTGAGTGTCCACAGCAAGTCTCCCCACACTGAGTGTCCACAGTAAGTCTTCCCACACTGAGTGTCCACAGCAAGTCTTCCCACACTGAGTGTCCACAGCAAGTCTTCCCACACTGAGTGTCCACAGCAAGTCTCCCCACACTGAGTGTCCACAGCAAGTCTCCCCACACTGAGTGTCCACAGCAAGTCTTCCCACACTGAGTGTCCACAGCAAGTCTTCCCACACTGAGTGTCCACAGCAAGTCTCCCCACACTGAGTGTCCACAGCAAGTCTCCCCACACTGAGTGTCCACAGCAAGTCTCCCCACACTGAGTGTCCACAGCAAGTCTCCCCACACTGAGTGTCCACAGCAAGTCTCCCCACACTGAGTGTCCACAGCAAGTCTTCCCACACTGAGTGTCCACAGCAAGTCTCCCCACACTGAGTGTCCACAGCAAGTGTTCCCACACTGAGTGTCCACAGCAAGTCTCCCCACACTGAGTGTCCACAGCAAGTCTCCCCACACTGAGTGTCCACAGCAAGTCTCCCCACACTGAGTGTCCACAGCAAGTCTCCCCACACTGAGTGTCCACAGCAAGTCTCCCCACACTGAGTGTCCACAGTAAGTCTTCCCACACTGAGTGTCCACAGCAAGTCTCCCCACACTGAGTGTCCACAACAAGTCTCCCCACACTGAGTGTCCACAGCAAGTCTCCCCACACTGAGTGTCCACAGCAAGTCTCCCCACACTGAGTGTCCACAGCAAGTCTCCCCACACTGAGTGTCCACAGCAAGTCTTCCCACACTGAGTGTCCACAGCAAGTCTCCCCACACTGAGTGTCCACAGCAAGTCTCCCCACACTGAGTGTCCACAGCAAGTCTCCCCACACTGAGTGTCCACAGCAAGTCTTCCCACACTGAGTGTCCACAGCAAGTCTCCCCACACTGAGTGTCCACAGCAAGTCTCCCCACACTGAGTGTCCACAGCAAGTCTCCCCACACTGAGTGTCCACAGCAAGTCTCCCCACACTGAGTGTCCACAGCAAGTCTCCCACACTGAGTGTCCACAGCAAGTCTCCCCACACTGAGTGTCCACAGCAAGTCTCCCCACACTGAGTGTCCACAGCAAGTCTCCCCACACTGAGTGTCCACAGCAACATCAACAACAGCTACTAGCTTGTGTTAGCTAGCCGGCAGCTAACCTGTAGTTCAGTGGGCGAGGAGGGAAACATAAGCCCCGCCCACTTAAAGAGACAGCGTCCTTTCATAGAAAAGCCTCACAAAGGGGGTGTGGTCAAAGACACGTTGTCATGGAAACAACAAGTCAGCCAAAAAAAGATTTGTCTCTTTTTTCTTTTTAAGAGCAAACTCATGCTTGCTTCAGCAAAGTGGATCTGAAATAAGAAACACTTCATCAGATTTATTGATTCATGCAATATGTCACTTATTGATTGATTGATTCATGCAATATGTCACTTATTGATTGATTGATTCATGCAATATCTGAGTTAGTTATTGATTGATCCAATATGTGGGTTATTCATATATATAATATATATATATGTATATATATATATTATATATATATATATAAATATATATATACATATATATATATTTCTGTGTGTTTGTATTGATGAGCACCGTGCTAGGGGGTGTGGTCAAGTGGGCGGAGTCAGGCTCACCTGAGGGACTTCCACCTGTCCTTCTCCATGTTGTTGTCAGGACCCTCGCTCTCGTACGACGCCAAATACAACGCTGCACGTGACAAACAGGGGTTTAGTTCTGGGTTTCAATTTTCCTATTTCTTTTATTTCAAACATAATTGTCTGTATTATTTATTTTCCCTAGAACATTAATTCTAAAAAAAAAGTGTCCCAAAACTGTGCCTGATCATTTCTATTAGCAGAATCAGCTATGAATGGATTATTTCACATGAAATATGAATGGATTATTTCACATGAATGGGTTATTTCACATGAATGGATTATTTCACATGAAATATGAATGGATTATTTCACATGAAATATGAATGGATTATTTCACATGAATGGATTACTTCACATGAAATATGAATGGATTATTTCACATGAAATATGAATGGATTATTTCACATGAATGGATTATTTCACATGAAATATGAATGGATTATTTCACATGAATGGATTATTTCACATGAATGGATTATTTCACATGAAATATGAATGGATTATTTCACATGAAATATGAATGGATTATTTCACATGAATGGATTATTTCACATGAAATATGAATGGATTATTTCACATGAAATATGAATGGATTATTTCACATGAATGGATTATTTCACATGAAATATGAATGGATTATTTCACATGAAATATGAATGGATTATTTCACATGAATGGATTATTTCACATGAATGGATTATTTCACATGAAACATGAATGGATTATTTCACATGAAATATGAATGGATTATTTCACATGAATGGATTATTTCACATGAAATATGAATGGATTATTTCACATGAAATATGAATGGATTATTTCACATGAATGGATTATTTCACATGAAATATGAATGGATTATTTCACATGAAATATGAATGGATTATTTCACATGAATGGATTATTTCACATGAATGGATTATTTCACATGAAACATGAATGGATTATTTCACATGAAATATGAATGGATTATTTCACATGAATGGATTATTTCACATGAAATATGAATGGATTATTTCACATGAAATATGAATGGATTATTTCACATGAATGGATTATTTCACATGAAATATGAATGGATTATATCACATGAAATATGAATGGATTATTTCACATGAATGGATTATTTCACATGAAATATGAATGGATTATTTCACATGAATGGATTATTTCACATGAAATATGAATGGATTATTTCACATGAATGGATTATTTCACATGAATGGATTATTTCACATGAAATATGAATGGATTATTTCACATGAAATATGAATGAATTATTTCACATGAATGGATTATTTCACATGAAATATGAATGGATTATTTCACATGAATGGATTATTTCACATGAATGGATTATTTCACATGAAATATGAATGGATTATTTCACATGAAATATGAATGGATTATTTCACATGAATGGATTATTTCACATGAAATATGAATGGATTATTTCACATGAAATATGAATGGATTATTTCACATGAATGGATTATTTCACATGAAATATGAATGGATTATTTCACATGAAATATGAATGGATTATTTCACATGAATGGATTATTTCACATGAAATATGAATGGATTATTCCACATGAAATATGAATGGATTATTTCACATGAATGGATTATTTCACATGAAATATGAATGGATTATTTCACATGAATGGATTATTTCACATGAATGGATTATTTCACATGAAATATGAATGGATTATTTCACATGAAATATGAATGGATTATTTCACATGAAATATGAATGGATTATTTCACATGAATGGATTATTTCACATGAATGGATTATTTCACATGAAATATGAATGGATTATTTCACATGAATGGATTATTTCACGTGAATGGATTATTTCACATGAAATATGAATGGATTATTTCACGTGAATGGATTATTTCACATGAATGGATTATTTCACATGAATGGATTATTTCACATGAAATATGAATGGATTATTTCACATGAAATATGAATGGATTATTTCACATGAAATATGAATGGATTATTTCACATGAAATATGAATGGATTATTTCACATGAATGGATTATTTCACATGAATGGATTATTTCACATGAAATATGAATGGATTATTTCACATGAATGGATTATTTCACGTGAATGGATTATTTCACATGAAATATGAATGGATTATTTCACGTGAATGGATTATTTCACATGAATGGATTATTTCACATGAATGGATTATTTCACATGAAATATGAATGGATTATTTCACATGAAATATGAATGGATTATTTCACATGAATGGATTATTTCACATGAAATATGAATGGATTATTTCACATGAAATATGAATGGATTATTTCACATGAATGGATTATTTCACATGAATGGATTATTTCACATGAAATATGAATGGATTATTTCACATGAAATATGAATGGATTATTTCACATGAATGGATTTTTTCACATGAAATATGAATGGATTATTTCACATGAAATATGAATGGATTATTTCAAATGAATGGATTATTTCACATGAATGGATTATTTCACATGAAATATGAATGGATTATTTCACATGAAATATGAATGGATTATTTCACATGAATGGATTATTTCACATGACATAAATGGATTATTTCACATGAAATATGAATGGATTATTTTACATGAATGGATTATTTCACATGAAATATGAATGGATTATTTCACATGAAATATGAATGGATTATTTCACATGAATGGATTATTTCACATGAAATATGAATGGATTATTTCACATGAAATATGAATGGATTATTTCACATGAATGGATTATTTAACATGAAATATGAATGGATTATTTGAGATGAAATATGAATGGATTATTTCACATGAAATGTGTGTGTTTGTGTGTGTGCGTGCACGTACTGACCATCCTCAGAGCAGACAGGTGAGGTCAGCAGGTGTGTGAGAATCCTGCGGTCCTTTTCAAAGGGACACTCCACCTTCTTCCAGCTGATGAACTCACTGACTTGTTTGGCCATCTTCCACAACTTCTGCACATGTCAGCAGGAAACAAGATTCAGCCTTCACAATAAGAGTACCATCTTCCACAACTTCTGCACATGTCAGCAGGAAACAAGATTCAGCCTTCACAATAAGAGTACCATCTTCCACAACTTCTGCACATGTCAGCAGGAAACAAGATTCAGCCTTCACAATAAGAGTACCATCTCCCACAACTTCTGCACATGTCAGCAGGAAACAAGATTCAGCCTTCACAATAAGAGTACCATCTTCCACAACTTCTGCACATGTCAGCAGGAAACAAGATTCAGCCTTCACAATAAGAGTACCATCTTCCACAACTTCTGCACATGTCAGCAGGAAACAAGATTCAGCCTTCACAATAAGAGTACCATCTTCCACAACTTCTGCACATGTCAGCAGGAAACAAGATTCAGCCTTCACAATAAGAGTACCATCTTCCACAACTTCTGCACATGTCAGCAGGAAACAAGATTCAGCCTTCACAATAAGAGTACCATCTTCCACAACTTCTGCACATGTCAGCAGGAAACAAGATTCAGCCTTCACAATAAGAGTACCATCTTCCACAACTTCTGCACATGTCAGCAGGAAACAAGATTCAGCCTTCACAATAAGAGTACCATCTCCACAACTTCTGCACATGTCAGCAGGAAACAAGATTCAGCCTTCACAATAAGAGTACCATCTTCCACAACTTCTGCACATGTCAGCAGGAAACAAGATTCAGCCTTCACAATAAGAGTACCATCTTCCACAACTTCTGCACATGTCAGCAGGAAACAAGATTCAGCCTTCACAATAAGAGTACCATCTTCCACAACTTCTGCACATGTCAGCAGGAAACAAGATTCAGCCTTCACAATAAGAGTACCATCTTCCACAACTTCTGCACATGTCAGCAGGAAACAAGATTCAGCCTTCACAATAAGAGTACCATCTTCCACAACTTCTGCACATGTCAGCAGGAAACAAGATTCAGCCTTCACAATAAGAGTACCATCTTCCACAACTTCTGCACATGTCAGCAGGAAACAAGATTCAGCCTTCACAATAAGAGTACCATCTCCACAACTTCTGCACATGTCAGCAGGAAACAAGATTCAGCCTTCACAATAAGAGTACCATCTTCCACAACTTCTGCACATGTCAGCAGGAAACAAGATTCAGCCTTCACAATAAGAGTACCATCTTCCACAACTTCTGCACATGTCAGCAGGAAACAAGATTCAGCCTTCACAATAAGAGTACCATCTTCCACAACTTCTGCACATGTCAGCAGGAAACAAGATTCAGCCTTCACAATAAGAGTACCATCTTCCACAACTTCTGCACATGTCAGCAGGAAACAAGATTCAGCCTTCACAATAAGAGTACCATCTTCCACAACTTCTGCACATGTCAGCAGGAAACAAGATTCAGCCTTCACAATAAGAGTACCATCTTCCACAACTTCTGCACATGTCAGCAGGAAACAAGATTCAGCCTTCACAATAAGAGTACCATCTTCCACAACTTCTGCACATGTCAGCAGGAAACAAGATTCAGCCTTCACAATAAGAGTACCATCTTCCACAACTTCTGCACATGTCAGCAGGAAACAAGATTCAGCCTTCACAATAAGAGTACCATCTCCACAACTTCTGCACATGTCAGCAGGAAACAAGATTCAGCCTTCACAATAAGAGTACCATCTTCCACAACTTCTGCACATGTCAGCAGGAAACAAGATTCAGCCTTCACAATAAGAGTACCATCTTCCACAACTTCTGCACATGTCAGCAGGAAACAAGATTCAGCCTTCACAATAAGAGTACCATCTTCCACAACTTCTGCACATGTCAGCAGGAAACAAGATTCAGCCTTCACAATAAGAGTACCATCTTCCACAACTTCTGCACATGTCAGCAGGAAACAAGATTCAGCCTTCACAATAAGAGTACCATCTTCCACAACTTCTGCACATGTCAGCAGGAAACAAGATTCAGCCTTCACAATAAGAGTACCATCTTCCACAACTTCTGCACATGTCAGCAGGAAACAAGATTCAGCCTTCACAATAAGAGTACCATCTTCCACAACTTCTGCACATGTCAGCAGGAAACAAGATTCAGCCTTCACAATAAGAGTACCATCTTCCACAACTTCTGCACATGTCAGCAGGAAACAAGATTCAGCCTTCACAATAAGAGTACCATCTCCCACAACTTCTGCACATGTCAGCAGGAAACAAGATTCAGCCTTCACAATAAGAGTACCATCTTCCACAACTTCTGCACATGTCAGCAGGAAACAAGATTCAGCCTTCACAATAAGAGTACCATCTTCCACAACTTCTGCACATGTCAGCAGGAAACAAGATTCAGCCTTCACAATAAGAGTACCATCTTCCACAACTTCTGCACATGTCAGCAGGAAACAAGATTCAGCCTTCACAATAAGAGTACCATCTCCCACAACTTCTGCACATGTCAGCAGGAAACAAGATTCAGCCTTCACAATAAGAGTACCATCTTCCACAACTTCTGCACATGTCAGCAGGAAACAAGATTCAGCCTTCACAATAAGAGTACCATCTCCCACAACTTCTGCACATGTCAGCAGGAAACAAGATTCAGCCTTCA
>NC_084747.1:763887-796387 GCF_033978785.1 Entelurus aequoreus
ATATATATATATATATATATATATATATATATATATATATATATATATATATATATATATATACATATATATATATATATATTCTCGTTTTTGTTGTATGAATATTTGATTTATTCCTTTTCTATTTGATTGATGTACTTTTTCACGACTTGAAATGTTAGACTAGACAAACGTTTTGATCCACAAGGGAAATTGTAACATTATTCCTGAACATAGACTTACTATTTATAGAGACAGATTATTTTGAAGTATTTTTGTAAATCATGTATTTTTAATATATACAAGAATGACATATTGTTGATATATTTCCAGTGGTGAAATACTTGTGAATTATTTGATTTTACAATTTGTGTCATTTATCATTTTAATTATCTTTTTTTTTTATCATAAAAAATATATTTATTTTGCTACCGTTTTATTTATTTTTTAATAAACAATGATATTTATTGCAGTTTTATTCATTCTTTTACACATATGTGTTTATACAGTATATTTGTATAATTGTATTCATTATTATACATTGTACATACTGTACTACTGTTTTTTCCCCATAATGAGGACTTTTAACATGCTTTTATTTTGTAACTCCTGCTAACGACATGATATTAACGACCTCATTTATTGTTGAATTCATCTTTTTTATTTATTTATTTAATTGAATTGATTTTATTAGTTGTTTTATATATAATGAGGACTTTTAAAATGCATTTTTTGTAACTCCTGCCAAGGAGGTGATATTTATTGTAGAATGAAAACAATGAAAAGTTGTCAGGAGGATGACAGCTTGGTGCAAGTCTGGACAAAAGTGCTGTGGTCATGTGACCTGCCAGGCCTCACCTTCTCCCTGCTGCTGCCTGCGCTCCGTGACCTCTGGGTGGCGCCGCGCAGCCACGTCCTGTAGTTGGAGAAGTTTCCGGAAGCATCCATCTGGCGCTGAGGGCACACAGAAGTGCACGGGTAAATACAAGTATTGGGACACTCCAGATTGTGAGGTGACCAAAGCCCCGCCCACATTTGGACAGGTCACATGACTTATCAACTTTATAAAGCACATTTGAACTTCAGCACAGGGGAGCCAACGTGCTGCACAATAGGCAGCTTCAAACACAACACGACACGACACAACACGACACGACACGACACGACACGACACGACACGACACGACACGACACGACACGACACGACACGACACGACACGACACGACACGACACGACACGACACGACACGACACGACACGATACAACACAATACAATACAACACAACACAACACAATACAATACAATACAACACAACACAACACAATGCAATACAATACAACACAACACAACACAATGCAATACAATACAATACAACACAACACAATACAACACAATACAATACAATACAATACAATACAATACAACACAACACAACACAACACTATAAAAAAAAACAACCCCACAAAGGATATAGAAAAAAAGCAGAAAAAGAGGTTGACAGCAGGTGCATTATGGGACGTCATAGCAGGTGCATTATGGGACGCCATAGCAGGTGCATTATGGGACGCCATAGCAGGTGCATTATGGGACGTCATAGCAGGTGCATTATGGGACGTCATAGCAGGTGCATTATGGGACGTCATAGCAGGTGCATTATGGGACGCCATAGCAGGTGCATTATGGGACGCCATAGCAGGTGCATTATGGGACGCCATAGCAGGTGCATTATGGGACGCCATAGCAGGTGCATTATGGGACGCCATAGCAGGTGCATTATGGGACGCCATAGCAGGTGCATTATGGGACACCATAGCAGGTGCATTATGGGACACCATAGCAGGTGCATTATGGGACGCCATAGCAGGTGCATTATGGGACGCCATAGCAGGTGCATTATGGGACACCATAGCAGGTGCATTATGGGACGCCATAGCAGGTGCATTATGGGACGCCATAGCAGGTGCATTATGGGACGCCATAGCAGGTGCATTATGGGACGTCATAGCAGATGCATTATGGGACGTCATAGCAGGTGCATTATGGGACGTCATAGCAGGTGCATTATGGGACGCCATAGCAGGTGCATTATGGGACACCATAGCAGGTGCATTATGGGACGCCATAGCAGGTGCATTATGGGACGCCATAGCAGGTGCATTATGGGACGCCATAGCAGGTGCATTATGGGACGCCATAGCAGGTGCATTATGGGACGTCATAGCAGGTGCATTATGGGACGTCATAGCAGGTGCATTATGGGACGTCATAGCAGGTGCATTATGGGACGCCATAGCAGGTGCATTATGGGACGTCATAGCAGGTTCATTATGGGACGCCATAGCAGGTGCATTATGGGACGCCATAGCAGGTGCATTATGGGACGCCATAGCAGGTGCATTATGGGACGCCATAGCAGGTGCATTATGGGACGCCATAGCAGGTGCATTATGGGACGTCATAGCAGGTGCATTATGGGACGTCATAGCAGGTGCATTATGGGACGTCATAGCAGGTGCATTATGGGACGCCATAGCAGGTGCATTATGGGACGTCATAGCAGGTGCATTATGGGACACCATAGCAGGTGCATTATGGGACGCCATAGCAGGTGCATTATGGGACGCCATAGCAGGTGCATTATGGGACGCCATAGCAGGTGCATTATGGGACGCCATAGCAGGTGCATTATGGGACGCCATAGCAGGTGCATTATGGGACGCCATAGCAGGTGCATTATGGGACGTCATAGCAGGTGCATTATGGGACACCATAGCAGGTGCATTATGGGACGCCATAGCAGGTGCATTATGGGACACCATAGCAGGTGCATTATGGGACGCCATAGCAGGTGCATTATGGGACGCCATAGCAGGTGCATTATGGGACGTCATAGCAGGTGCATTATGGGACGCCATAGCAGGTGCATTATGGGACACCATAGCAGGTGCATTATGGGACGCCATAGCAGGTGCATTATGGGACGCCATAGCAGGTGCATTATGGGACGTCATAGCAGGTGCATTATGGGACGTCATAGCAGGTGCATTATGGGACGCCATAGCAGGTGCATTATGGGACACCATAGCAGGTGCATTATGGGACGCCATAGCAGGTGCATTATGGGACGTCATAGCAGGTGCATTATGGGACGTCATAGCAGGTGCATTATGGGACGCCATAGCAGGTGCATTATGGGACGCCATAGCAGGTGCATTATGGGACGTCATAGCAGGTGCATTATGGGACGTCATAGCAGGTGCATTATGGGACGCCATAGCAGGTGCATTATGGGACACCATAGCAGGTGCATTATGGGACGCCATAGCAGGTGCATTATGGGACGTCATAGCAGGTGCATTATGGGACGTCATAGCAGGTGCATTATGGGACGCCATAGCAGGTGCATTATGGGACACCATAGCAGGTGCATTATGGGACGCCATAGCAGGTGCATTATGGGACACCATAGCAGGTGCATTATGGGACGCCATAGCAGGTGCATTATGGGACGCCATAGCAGGTGCATTATGGGACGTCATAGCAGGTGCATTATGGGACGCCATAGCAGGTGCATTATGGGACGCCATAGCAGGTGCATTATGGGACACCATAGCAGGTGCATTATGGGACGCCATAGCAGGTGCATTATGGGACACCATAGCAGGTGCATTATGGGACGCCATAGCAGGTGCATTATGGGACACCATAGCAGGTGCATTATGGGACGCCATAGCAGGTGCATTATGGGACGCCATAGCAGGTGCATTATGGGACGCCATAGCAGGTGCATTATGGGACGCCATAGCAGGTGCATTATGGGACACCATAGCAGGTGCATTATGGGACGCCATAGCAGGTGCATTATGGGACGCCATAGCAGGTGCATTATGGGACACCATAGCAGGTGCATTATGGGACACCATAGCAGGTGCATTATGGGACGCCATAGCAGGTGCATTATGGGACGCCATAGCAGGTGCATTATGGGACACCATAGCAGGTGCATTATGGGACGCCATAGCAGGTGCATTATGGGACGCCATAGCAGGTGCATTATGGGACGCCATAGCAGGTGCATTATGGGACGTCATAGCAGGTGCATTATGGGACGTCATAGCAGGTGCATTATGGGACGCCATAGCAGGTGCATTATGGGACACCATAGCAGGTGCATTATGGGACGCCATAGCAGGTGCATTATGGGACGCCATAGCAGGTGCATTATGGGACGCCATAGCAGGTGCATTATGGGACGCCATAGCAGGTGCATTATGGGACGTCATAGCAGGTGCATTATGGGACGTCATAGCAGGTGCATTATGGGACGTCATAGCAGGTGCATTATGGGACGCCATAGCAGGTGCATTATGGGACGCCATAGCAGGTGCATTATGGGACGCCATAGCAGGTGCATTATGGGACGCCATAGCAGGTGCATTATGGGACGCCATAGCAGGTGCATTATGGGACGCCATAGCAGGTGCATTATGGGACACCATAGCAGGTGCATTATGGGACACCATAGCAGGTGCATTATGGGACGCCATAGCAGGTGCATTATGGGACGCCATAGCAGGTGCATTATGGGACACCATAGCAGGTGCATTATGGGACGCCATAGCAGGTGCATTATGGGACGCCATAGCAGGTGCATTATGGGACGCCATAGCAGGTGCATTATGGGACGTCATAGCAGATGCATTATGGGACGTCATAGCAGGTGCATTATGGGACGTCATAGCAGGTGCATTATGGGACGCCATAGCAGGTGCATTATGGGACACCATAGCAGGTGCATTATGGGACGCCATAGCAGGTGCATTATGGGACGCCATAGCAGGTGCATTATGGGACGCCATAGCAGGTGCATTATGGGACGCCATAGCAGGTGCATTATGGGACGTCATAGCAGGTGCATTATGGGACGTCATAGCAGGTGCATTATGGGACGTCATAGCAGGTGCATTATGGGACGCCATAGCAGGTGCATTATGGGACGTCATAGCAGGTTCATTATGGGACGCCATAGCAGGTGCATTATGGGACGCCATAGCAGGTGCATTATGGGACGCCATAGCAGGTGCATTATGGGACGCCATAGCAGGTGCATTATGGGACGCCATAGCAGGTGCATTATGGGACGTCATAGCAGGTGCATTATGGGACGTCATAGCAGGTGCATTATGGGACGTCATAGCAGGTGCATTATGGGACGCCATAGCAGGTGCATTATGGGACGTCATAGCAGGTGCATTATGGGACACCATAGCAGGTGCATTATGGGACGCCATAGCAGGTGCATTATGGGACGCCATAGCAGGTGCATTATGGGACGCCATAGCAGGTGCATTATGGGACGCCATAGCAGGTGCATTATGGGACGCCATAGCAGGTGCATTATGGGACGCCATAGCAGGTGCATTATGGGACGTCATAGCAGGTGCATTATGGGACACCATAGCAGGTGCATTATGGGACGCCATAGCAGGTGCATTATGGGACACCATAGCAGGTGCATTATGGGACGCCATAGCAGGTGCATTATGGGACGCCATAGCAGGTGCATTATGGGACGTCATAGCAGGTGCATTATGGGACACCATAGCAGGTGCATTATGGGACGCCATAGCAGGTGCATTATGGGACGCCATAGCAGGTGCATTATGGGACACCATAGCAGCTATATGTGTTCATCAGTCTGAAAGGACAATAGGCTCTTTTTCAAAATGGCAAAAGACAAATGCAGTCTGTCTTTTTTTCCATTTCCTCTCTGCTCTGCTACATTTGCACCCGGCAGCACGAGTGACATCATTCAACCAGGACTCAACGTCATTCAACCAGGACTCAACGTCATTCAACCAGGACTCAACGTCATTCAACCAGGACTCAACGTCATTCAAACAGGACTCAACGTTATTCAACCAGGACTCAACGTCATTCAACCAGGGCTCAGGCGTGGGTTTGGCGCGGCTGCACTTCAAAGGAGCGATGGTGTCCAGTGTTGGTACCTACCTCCAGGATGTCAAACTTGGCCATCTTGACTTTGCTCCAGGTCTTCTTTAGGCGGGACACGGGACTCATGTTCATGCCGGCTGTCACACACAAAACAAAAACGGCTGCCTCAGCACATGGCGTCTTCTCATGCCCCGCCCTCCCTGTCTGTCTGTCTGTCTATCCCTCCCTGTCTGTCTGTCTGTCTATCCCTCCATTGTCCTTAACCAGCTACTGCTGGTTTGTTTGTGGCGCTCTCACGCCATTGGCCAGCTGCCATGCTAGTGACCCCGCCCCTCCACCTCATTGAAATCTAGAAAACAATCCTCCTGACATCTCCTTTGTGCACCCCCCCTCTTCATCCAAACCTTTGTGCACCCTTACTCTTCATCCAAACCTTTGTGCACCCTCCCTCTTCATCCAAACCTTTGTGCACCCTCCCTCTTCATCCAAACCTTTGTGCACCCTTACTCTTCATCCAAACCTTTGTGCACCCTCCCTCTTCATCCAAACCTTTGTGCACCCTCCCTCTTCATCCAAACCTTTGTGCACCCTCCCTCTTCCTCCAAACCTTTGTGCACCCTCCCTCTTCATCCAAACCTTTGTGCACCCTTACTCTTCATCCAAAGCTTTGTGCACCCTCCCTCTTCATCCAAACCTTTGTGCACCCTCCCTCTTCCTCCAAACCTTTGTGCAACCTCCCTCTTCCTCCAAACCTTTGTGCACCCTCCCTCTTCATCCAAACCTTTGTGCACCCTCCCTCTTCCTCCAAACCTTTGTGCACCCTCCCTCTTCATCCAAACCTTTGTGGACCCTCCCTCTTCATCCAAACCTTTGTGCACCCTCCCTCTTCATCCAAACCTTTGTGCACCCTTACTCTTCATCCAAACCTTTGTGCACCCTCCCTCTTCATCCAAACCTTTGTGCACCCTTACTCTTCATCCAAACCTTTGTGCACCCTCCCTCTTCATCCAAACCTTTGTGCACCCTCCCTCTTCCTCCAAACCTTTGTGCACCCTCCCTCTTCATCCAAACCTTTGTGCACCCTTACTCTTCATCCAAAGCTTTGTGCACCCTCCCTCTTCATCCAAACCTTTGTGCACCCTCCCTCTTCCTCCAAACCTTTGTGCAACCTCCCTCTTCCTCCAAACCTTTGTGCACCCTCCCTCTTCATCCAAACCTTTGTGCACCCTCCCTCTTCCTCCAAACCTTTGTGCACCCTCCCTCTTCATCCAAACCTTTGTGCACCCTCCCTCTTCATCCAAACCTTTGTGCACCCTCCCTTTTCATCCAAACCTTTGTGCACCCTTACTCTTCATCCAAACCTTTGTGCACCCTCCCTCTTCATCCAAACCTTTGTGCACCCCCCCTCTTCATCCAAACCTTTGTGCACTCTCCCTCTTCCTCCAAACCTTTGTGCACCCTCCCTCTTCTTCCAAACCTTGGTGCACTCTCCCTCTTCCTCCAAACCTTTGTGCACCCTCCCTCTTCTTCCAAACCTTGGTGCACTCTCCCTCTTCATCCAAACCTTTGTGCACCCTCCCTCTTCTTCCAAACCTTGGTGCACTCTCCCTCTTCCTCCAAACCTTTGTGCACCCTCCCTCTTCTTCCAAACCTTGGTGCACACTCCCTCTTCCTCCAAACCTTTGTGCATCCTCCCTCTTCATCCAAACCGTTGTGCACCCTCCCTCTTCATCTAAACCTTTGTGCACCTCACTCTTCTTCCAAACCTTGGTGCACTCTCCCTCTTCATCCAAACCTTTGTGCACCATCCCTCTTCTTCCAAACCTTGGTGCACTCTCCCTCTTCATCCAAACCTTTGTGCACCCTTACTCTTCATCCGAACCTTTGTGCACCCTCCCTCTTCATCCAAACCTTTGTGCACCCTCCCTCTTCCTCCAAACCTTTGTGCACCCTCCCTCTTCATCCAAACCTTTGTGCAGTCTCCCTCTTCCTCCAAACCTTTGTGCACCCTCCCTTTTCATCCAAACCTTTGTGCACCCTCCCTCTTCATCCAAACCATTGTGCACCCTCCCTCTTCCTCCAAACCTTTGTGCACCCTCCCTCTTCATCCAAACCTTTGTGCACCCTCCCTCTTCCTCCAAACCTTTGTGCACCCTCCCTCTTCATCCAAACCTTTGTGCACCCTCCCTCTTCTTCCAAACCTTTGTGCACCCTCCCTCTTCATCCAGACCTTTCTGCACCCTCCCTCTTCATCCAAACCTTTGTGCACCCTCCCTCTTCCTCCAAACCTTTGTGCACCCTCCCTCTTCATCCAAACCTTTGTGCACCCTCCCTCTTCATCCAAACCTTTGTGCATTCTCCCTCTTCCTCCAAACCTTTGTGCACCCTCCCTCTTCTTCCAAACCTTTGTGCACCCTCCCTCTTCATCCAAACCTTTGTGCACCCTCCCTCTTCATCCAAACCTTTGTGCATCCTCCCTCTTCATCCAAACCTTTGTGCACCCTCCCTCTTCATCCAAACCTTTGTGCACTCTCCCTCTTCATCCAAACCTTTGTGCATCCTCCCTCTTCATCCAAACCTTTGTGTACCCTCCCTCTTCCTCCAAACCTTTGTGCACCCTCCCTCTTCATCCAAACCTTTGTGCACCCTCCCTCTTCATCCAAACCTTTGTGCACCCCCCCTCTTCATCCAAACCTCTGTGCACCCTCCCTCTTCATCCAAACCTTTGTGCACTCTCCCTCTTCAACCAAACCTTTGTGCACTCTCCCTCTTCATCCAAACCTTTGTGCACCCTCCCTCTTCCTCCAAACCTTTGTGCACCCTCCCTCTTCATCCAAACTTTTGTGCACCCTCCCTCTTCATCCAAACCTTTGTGCACCCTCCCTCTTCATCCAAACCTTTGTGCACCCTCCCTCTTCATCCAAACCTTTGTGCACTCTCCCTCTTCATCCAAACCTTTGTGCACCCTCCCTCTTCATCCAAACCTTTGTGCACCCTCCCTCTTCCTCCAAACCTTCGTGCACCCTCCCTCTTCATCCAAACCTTTGTGCACCCTCACTCTTCATCCAAACCTTTGCGCACCCTCCCTCTTCATCCAAACCTTTGTGCACCCTCCCTCTTCATCCAAAACTTTGTGCACCCCCTCCCTCTTCATCCAAACCTTTGTGCACCCTCCCTCTTCCTCCAAACCTTTGTGCACCCTCCCTCTTCCTCCAAACCTTTGTGCACCCTCCCTCTTCATCCAAACCTTTGTGCACCCTCCCTCTTCATCCAAACCTTTGTGCATCCTCCCTCTTCATCCAAACCTTAGTGCACCCTCCCTCTTCATCCAAACCTTTGTGCACTCTCCCTCTTCATCCAAACCTTTGTGCATCCTCCCTCTTCATCCAAACCTTTGTGTACCCTCCCTCTTCCTCCAAACCTTTGTGCACCCTCCCTCTTCATCCAAACCTTTGTGCACCCTCCCTCTTCATCCAAACCTTTGTGCACCCCCCTCTTCATCCAAACCTCTGTGCACCCTCCCTCTTCATCCAAACCTTTGTGCACTCTCCCTCTTCAACCAAACCTTTGTGCACTCTCCCTCTTCATCCAAACCTTTGTGCATCCTCCCTCTTCATCCAAACCTTTGTGCACCCTCCCTCTTCCTCCAAACCTTTGTGCACCCTCCCTCTTCATCCAAACTTTTGTGCACCCTCCCTCTTCATCCAAACCTTTGTGCACCCTCCCTCTTCATCCAAACCTTTGTGCACCCTCCCTCTTCATCCAAACCTTTGTGCACTCTCCCTCTTCATCCAAACCTTTGTGCACCCTCCCTCTTCATCCAAACCTTTGTGCACCCTCCCTCTTCCTCCAAACCTTCGTGCACCCTCCCTCTTCATCCAAACCTTTGTGCACCCTCACTCTTCATCCAAACCTTTGCGCACCCTCCCTCTTCATCCAAACCTTTGTGCACCCTCCCTCTTCATCCAAAACTTTGTGCACCCCCTCCCTCTTCATCCAAACCTTTGTGCACCCTCCCTCTTCCTCCAAACCTTTGTGCACCCTCCTTCTTCATCCAAACCTTTGTGCACCCTCCCTCTTCATCCAAACCTTTGTGCACTCTCCCTCTTCATCCAAACCTTTGTGCATCCTCCCTCTTCATCCAAACCTTTGTGCACCCTCCCTTTTCATCCAAACCTTTGTGCACCCTCCCTCTTCATCCAAACCTTTGTGCACTCCCCCTCTTCATCCAAACCTTTGTGCACCCTCCCTCTTCATCCAAACCTTTGTGCACCCTCCCTCTTCCTCCAAACCTTCGTGCACCCTCCCTCTTCTTCCAAACCTTTGTGCACCCTCCTTCTTCATCCAAACCTTTGTGCACCCTCCCTCTTCATCCAAACCTTTGTGCACTCTCCCTCTTCATCCAAACCTTTGTGCATCCTCCCTCTTCATCCAAACCTTTGTGCACCCTCCCTCTTCCTCCAAACCTTTGTGCACCCTCCCTCTTCCTCCAAACCTTTGTGCACCCTCCCTCTTCCTCCAAACCTTTGTGCACCCTCCCTCTTCATCCAAACCTTTGTGCACCCTCCCTCTTCATCCAAACCTTTGTGCATCCTCCCTCTTCATCCAAACCTTAGTGCACCCTCCCTCTTCATCCAAACCTTTGTGCACTCTCCCTCTTCATCCAAACCTTTGTGCATCCTCCCTCTTCATCCAAACCTTTGTGTACCCTCCCTCTTCCTCCAAACCTTTGTGCACCCTCCCTCTTCATCCAAACCTTTGTGCACCCTCCCTCTTCATCCAAACCTTTGTGCACCCCCCTCTTCATCCAAACCTCTGTGCACCCTCCCTCTTCATCCAAACCTTTGTGCACTCTCCCTCTTCAACCAAACCTTTGTGCACTCTCCCTCTTCATCCAAACCTTTGTGCATCCTCCCTCTTCATCCAAACCTTTGTGCACCCTCCCTCTTCCTCCAAACCTTTGTGCACCCTCCCTCTTCATCCAAACTTTTGTGCACCCTCCCTCTTCATCCAAACCTTTGTGCACCCTCCCTCTTCATCCAAACCTTTGTGCACCCTCCCTCTTCATCCAAACCTTTGTGCACTCTCCCTCTTCATCCAAACCTTTGTGCACCCTCCCTCTTCATCCAAACCTTTGTGCACCCTCCCTCTTCCTCCAAACCTTCGTGCACCCTCCCTCTTCATCCAAACCTTTGTGCACCCTCACTCTTCATCCAAACCTTTGCGCACCCTCCCTCTTCATCCAAACCTTTGTGCACCCTCCCTCTTCATCCAAAACTTTGTGCACCCCCTCCCTCTTCATCCAAACCTTTGTGCACCCTCCCTCTTCCTCCAAACCTTTGTGCACCCTCCTTCTTCATCCAAACCTTTGTGCACCCTCCCTCTTCATCCAAACCTTTGTGCACTCTCCCTCTTCATCCAAACCTTTGTGCATCCTCCCTCTTCATCCAAACCTTTGTGCACCCTCCCTTTTCATCCAAACCTTTGTGCACCCTCCCTCTTCATCCAAACCTTTGTGCACTCCCCCTCTTCATCCAAACCTTTGTGCACCCTCCCTCTTCATCCAAACCTTTGTGCACCCTCCCTCTTCCTCCAAACCTTCGTGCACCCTCCCTCTTCATCCAAACCTTTGTGCACCCTCCTTCTTCATCCAAACCTTTGTGCACCCTCCCTCTTCATCCAAACCTTTGTGCACTCTCCCTCTTCATCCAAACCTTTGTGCATCCTCCCTCTTCATCCAAACCTTTGTGCACCCTCCCTCTTCCTCCAAACCTTTGTGCACCCTCCCTCTTCATCCAAACCTTTGTGCACCCTCCCTCTTCATCCAAACCTTTGTGCACCCCCCTTCTTCATCCAAACCTTTGTGCACCCCCCCTCTTCATCCAAACCTTTGTGCACCCTCCCTCTTCATCCAAACCTTTGTGCACTCTCCCTCTTCATCCAAACCTTTGTGCATCCTCCCTCTTCATCCAAACCTTTGTGCACCCTCCCTCTTCATCCAAACCTTTGTGCACCCTCCCTCTTCATCCAAACCTTTGTGCACTCCCCCTCTTCATCCAAACCTTTGTGCACCCTCCCTCTTCATCCAAACCTTTGTGCACCCTCCCTCTTCCTCCAAACCTTTGTGCACCCTCCCTCTTCATCCAAACCTTTGTGCACCCTCCCTCTTCATCCAAACCTTTGTGCACCCCCCTCCCTCTTCCTCCAAACCTTTGTGCACCCTCCCTCTTCATCCAAACCTTTGTGCACCCCCTCCCTCTTCATCCAAACCTTTGTGCACCCTCCCTCTTCCTCCAAACCTTTGTGCACCCTCCCTCTTCATCCAAACCTTTGTGCACCCCCCTCCCTCTTCATCCAAACCTTTGTGCAACCTCCCTCTTCATCCAAACCTTTGTGCACCCTCCCTCTTCATCCAAACCTTTGTGCACCCTCCCTCTTCCTCCAAACCTTCGTGCACCCTCCCTCTTCATCCAAACCTTTGTGCACCCTCACTCTTCATCCAAACCTTTGCGCACCCTCCCTCTTCATCCAAACCTTTGTGCACCCTCCCTCTTCATCCAAAACTTTGTGCACCCTCCCTCTTCATCCAAACCTTTGTGCACCCTCCCTCTTCCTCCAAACCTTTGTGCACCCTCCTTCTTCATCCAAACCTTTGTGCACCCTCCCTCTTCATCCAAACCTTTGTGCACCCTCCCTCTTCCTCCAAACCTTTGTGCACCCTCCCTCTTCATCCAAACCTTTGTGCACTCCCCCTCTTCATCCAAACCTTTGTGCACCCTCCCTCTTCATCCAAACCTTTGTGCACCCTCACTCTTCATCCAAACCTTTGCGCACCCTCCCTCTTCATCCAAACCTTTGTGCACCCTCCCTCTTCATCCAAAACTTTGTGCACCCCCTCCCTCTTCATCCAAACCTTTGTGCACCCTCCCTCTTCCTCCAAACCTTTGTGCACTCTCCCTCTTCCTCCAAACCTTTGTGCACCCTCCCTCTTCATCCAAACCTTTGTGCACCCTCCCTCTTCATCCAAACCTTTGTGCATCCTCCCTCTTCATCCAAACCTTAGTGCACCCTCCCTCTTCATCCAAACCTTTGTGCACTCTCCCTCTTCATCCAAACCTTTGTGCATCCTCCCTCTTCATCCAAACCTTTGTGTACCCTCCCTCTTCCTCCAAACCTTTGTGCACCCTCCCTCTTCATCCAAACCTTTGTGCACCCTCCCTCTTCATCCAAACCTTTGTGCACCCCCCTCTTCATCCAAACCTCTGTGCACCCTCCCTCTTCATCCAAACCTTTGTGCACTCTCCCTCTTCAACCAAACCTTTGTGCACTCTCCCTCTTCATCCAAACCTTTGTGCATCCTCCCTCTTCATCCAAACCTTTGTGCACCCTCCCTCTTCCTCCAAACCTTTGTGCACCCTCCCTCTTCATCCAAACTTTTGTGCACCCTCCCTCTTCATCCAAACCTTTGTGCACCCTCCCTCTTCATCCAAACCTTTGTGCACCCTCCCTCTTCATCCAAACCTTTGTGCACTCTCCCTCTTCATCCAAACCTTTGTGCACCCTCCCTCTTCATCCAAACCTTTGTGCACCCTCCCTCTTCCTCCAAACCTTCGTGCACCCTCCCTCTTCATCCAAACCTTTGTGCACCCTCACTCTTCATCCAAACCTTTGCGCACCCTCCCTCTTCATCCAAACCTTTGTGCACCCTCCCTCTTCATCCAAAACTTTGTGCACCCCCTCCCGCTTCATCCAAACCTTTGTGCACCCTCCCTCTTCCTCCAAACCTTTGTGCACCCTCCTTCTTCATCCAAACCTTTGTGCACCCTCCCTCTTCATCCAAACCTTTGTGCACTCTCCCTCTTCATCCAAACCTTTGTGCATCCTCCCTCTTCATCCAAACCTTTGTGCACCCTCCCTCTTCATCCAAACCTTTGTGCACCCTCCCTCTTCATCCAAACCTTTGTGCACTCCCCCTCTTCATCCAAACCTTTGTGCACCCTCCCTCTTCATCCAAACCTTTGTGCACCCTCCCTCTTCCTCCAAACCTTCGTGCACCCTCCCTCTTCATCCAAACCTTTGTGCACCCTCCTTCTTCATCCAAACCTTTGTGCACCCTCCCTCTTCATCCAAACCTTTGTGCACTCTCCCTCTTCATCCAAACCTTTGTGCATCCTCCCTCTTCATCCAAACCTTTGTGCACCCTCCCTCTTCCTCCAAACCTTTGTGCACCCTCCCTCTTCATCCAAACCTTTGTGCACCCTCCCTCTTCATCCAAACCTTTGTGCACCCCCCTTCTTCATCCAAACCTTTGTGCACCCCCCCTCTTCATCCAAACCTTTGTGCACCCTCCCTCTTCATCCAAACCTTTGTGCACTCTCCCTCTTCATCCAAACCTTTGTGCATCCTCCCTCTTCATCCAAACCTTTGTGCACCCTCCCTCTTCATCCAAACCTTTGTGCACTCCCCCTCTTCATCCAAACCTTTGTGCACCCTCCCTCTTCATCCAAACCTTTGTGCACCCTCCCTCTTCCTCCAAACCTTTGTGCACCCTCCCTCTTCATCCAAACCTTTGTGCACCCTCCCTCTTCATCCAAACCTTTGTGCACCCCCCTCCCTCTTCCTCCAAACCTTTGTGCACCCTCCCTCTTCATCCAAACCTTTGTGCACCCCCTCCCTCTTCATCCAAACCTTTGTGCACCCTCCCTCTTCCTCCAAACCTTTGTGCACCCTCCCTCTTCATCCAAACCTTTGTGCACCCCCCTCCCTCTTCATCCAAACCTTTGTGCAACCTCCCTCTTCATCCAAACCTTTGTGCACCCTCCCTCTTCATCCAAACCTTTGTGCACCCTCCCTCTTCCTCCAAACCTTCGTGCACCCTCCCTCTTCATCCAAACCTTTGTGCACCCTCACTCTTCATCCAAACCTTTGCGCACCCTCCCTCTTCATCCAAACCTTTGTGCACCCTCCCTCTTCATCCAAAACTTTGTGCACCCTCCCTCTTCATCCAAACCTTTGTGCACCCTCCCTCTTCCTCCAAACCTTTGTGCACCCTCCTTCTTCATCCAAACCTTTGTGCACCCTCCCTCTTCATCCAAACCTTTGTGCACCCTCCCTCTTCCTCCAAACCTTTGTGCACCCTCCCTCTT
Source organism: Entelurus aequoreus (assembly GCF_033978785.1). Lineage (NCBI taxonomy): Eukaryota > Metazoa > Chordata > Actinopteri > Syngnathiformes > Syngnathidae > Entelurus > Entelurus aequoreus. The sequence goes on from NC_084747.1 coordinate 778,970, forward strand.
CATCCAAACCTTTGTGCACTCCCCCTCTTCATCCAAACCTTTGTGCACCCTCCCTCTTCATCCAAACCTTTGTGCACCCTTACTCTTCATCCAAACCTTTGCGCACCCTCCCTCTTCATCCAAACCTTTGTGCACCCTCCCTCTTCATCCAAAACTTTGTGCACCCCCTCCCTCTTCATCCAAACCTTTGTGCACCCTCCCTCTTCCTCCAAACCTTTGTGCACTCTCCCTCTTCCTCCAAACCTTTGTGCACCCTCCCTCTTCATCCAAACCTTTGTGCACCCTCCCTCTTCATCCAAACCTTTGTGCATCCTCCCTCTTCATCCAAACCTTAGTGCACCCTCCCTCTTCATCCAAACCTTTGTGCACTCTCCCTCTTCATCCAAACCTTTGTGCATCCTCCCTCTTCATCCAAACCTTTGTGTACCCTCCCTCTTCCTCCAAACCTTTGTGCACCCTCCCTCTTCATCCAAACCTTTGTGCACCCTCCCTCTTCATCCAAACCTTTGTGCACCCCCCTCTTCATCCAAACCTCTGTGCACCCTCCCTCTTCATCCAAACCTTTGTGCACTCTCCCTCTTCAACCAAACCTTTGTGCACTCTCCCTCTTCATCCAAACCTTTGTGCATCCTCCCTCTTCATCCAAACCTTTGTGCACCCTCCCTCTTCCTCCAAACCTTTGTGCACCCTCCCTCTTCATCCAAACTTTTGTGCACCCTCCCTCTTCATCCAAACCTTTGTGCACCCTCCCTCTTCATCCAAACCTTTGTGCACCCTCCCTCTTCATCCAAACCTTTGTGCACTCTCCCTCTTCATCCAAACCTTTGTGCACCCTCCCTCTTCATCCAAACCTTTGTGCACCCTCCCTCTTCCTCCAAACCTTCGTGCACCCTCCCTCTTCATCCAAACCTTTGTGCACCCTCACTCTTCATCCAAACCTTTGCGCACCCTCCCTCTTCATCCAAACCTTTGTGCACCCTCCCTCTTCATCCAAAACTTTGTGCACCCCCTCCCTCTTCATCCAAACCTTTGTGCACCCTCCCTCTTCCTCCAAACCTTTGTGCACCCTCCTTCTTCATCCAAACCTTTGTGCACCCTCCCTCTTCATCCAAACCTTTGTGCACTCTCCCTCTTCATCCAAACCTTTGTGCATCCTCCCTCTTCATCCAAACCTTTGTGCACCCTCCCTCTTCATCCAAACCTTTGTGCACCCTCCCTCTTCATCCAAACCTTTGTGCACTCCCCCTCTTCATCCAAACCTTTGTGCACCCTCCCTCTTCATCCAAACCTTTGTGCACCCTCCCTCTTCCTCCAAACCTTCGTGCACCCTCCCTCTTCATCCAAACCTTTGTGCACCCTCCTTCTTCATCCAAACCTTTGTGCACCCTCCCTCTTCATCCAAACCTTTGTGCACTCTCCCTCTTCATCCAAACCTTTGTGCATCCTCCCTCTTCATCCAAACCTTTGTGCACCCTCCCTCTTCCTCCAAACCTTTGTGCACCCTCCCTCTTCATCCAAACCTTTGTGCACCCTCCCTCTTCATCCAAACCTTTGTGCACCCCCCTTCTTCATCCAAACCTTTGTGCACCCCCCCTCTTCATCCAAACCTTTGTGCACCCTCCCTCTTCATCCAAACCTTTGTGCACTCTCCCTCTTCATCCAAACCTTTGTGCATCCTCCCTCTTCATCCAAACCTTTGTGCACCCTCCCTCTTCATCCAAACCTTTGTGCACTCCCCCTCTTCATCCAAACCTTTGTGCACCCTCCCTCTTCATCCAAACCTTTGTGCACCCTCCCTCTTCCTCCAAACCTTTGTGCACCCTCCCTCTTCATCCAAACCTTTGTGCACCCTCCCTCTTCATCCAAACCTTTGTGCACCCCCCTCCCTCTTCCTCCAAACCTTTGTGCACCCTCCCTCTTCATCCAAACCTTTGTGCACCCCCTCCCTCTTCATCCAAACCTTTGTGCACCCTCCCTCTTCCTCCAAACCTTTGTGCACCCTCCCTCTTCATCCAAACCTTTGTGCACCCCCCTCCCTCTTCATCCAAACCTTTGTGCAACCTCCCTCTTCATCCAAACCTTTGTGCACCCTCCCTCTTCATCCAAACCTTTGTGCACCCTCCCTCTTCCTCCAAACCTTCGTGCACCCTCCCTCTTCATCCAAACCTTTGTGCACCCTCACTCTTCATCCAAACCTTTGCGCACCCTCCCTCTTCATCCAAACCTTTGTGCACCCTCCCTCTTCATCCAAAACTTTGTGCACCCTCCCTCTTCATCCAAACCTTTGTGCACCCTCCCTCTTCCTCCAAACCTTTGTGCACCCTCCTTCTTCATCCAAACCTTTGTGCACCCTCCCTCTTCATCCAAACCTTTGTGCACCCTCCCTCTTCCTCCAAACCTTTGCCCTCTGAGGTGTGTTCCATGTTCTCATCTTCAGGGTTTTTTACATGATGGCTTGTTTTACTTGTTTTTTTCTTGGCCTTCTATTGTGACATGAATGTTTACTGTTAGTAGATCTAACTTGCTGCATGAACACAACACCTCAGTCAGGAGGTTTGAGGTCTGGGTTCAGGCAACTGTTACTGAAAAGAATTGTTCTTATGTGAATATTTCCACTTTGACTCTGGTGCTAATACTACAACTAAACTCATACTGATCACATGATGTTGGTGCTAATACTACAACTATGATGTTGGTGCTAATACTACAACTAAACTCATATTGATCACATGATGTTGGTGCTAATACTACAACTATGATGTTGGTGCTAATACTACAACTATGATGTTGGTGCTAATACTACAACTAAACTCATATTGATCACATGATGTTGGTGCTAATACTACAACTATGATGTTGGTGCTAATACTACAACTATGATGTTGGTGCTAATACTACAACTAAACTCATATTGATCACATGATGTTGGTGCTAATACTACAACTATGATGTTGGTGCTAATACTACAACTATGATGTTGGTGCTAATACTACAACTAAACTCATATTGATCACATGATGTTGGTGCTAATACTACAACTATGATGTTGGTGCTAATACTACAACTATGATGTTGGTGCTAATACTACAACTAAACTCATATTGATCACATGATGTTGGTGCTAATACTACAACTATGATGTTGGTGCTAATACTACAACTAGAGTAAATAAAAGTAGAAGATGCTGTCTGTGCCACAATGAAAATGAGAAAAAGTGCTACAAACACAATCCCACCAGGATGAAAAAGACAGAAACTTACACAAGATGGCCATGAGGGAGTTGAAGTTGCCGATGTCGAAGCACTCGTGCGCCACATGGATGAAGAAGTCCAGGACTCGGACTCTGTGCTTCTTCTTCAGCGGCTGCAAAACATGGAGTGTCAAAGTCTTTCCACTCAGGAACATCTTCTGACTCAGCCTCCACTTTAGCTCAATGCTAATTGACATGGGAAACGCCATATGCATGCTACTATTAGCATTAGCTACTTTACAATCAAACAGGTGTGTTGACAATCTACTGTAAGCAATAGTCCCCTTATAAAGTGTTTATGAGCCAGGGGCTGACAGGTAGCAGTATCAAATAAAGATGCTATGCTAGCATGGTTAGCAGCATGGGAAGTTAGCGACTGACCAAGCAGATCTCCGTGGCCACCAGGTAGCTGAGTCTGTTGAACCAGTCCACATAGGCCCCCAGGTTGCTGGTCTTCTTCTGACCCTGAAACCACACAAACAGTTCTAACCTCAGCTCATGTCCTATATTCACTTCAGAACCTAGTCCACATAGAGTCTCCCAGTCCACATAGAGTCTCCCAGTCCACATAGGGTCTCCCAGTCCACATAGTCATCCCAGTCCACATAGAGTCTCCTAGTCCACATAGGGTCTCCCAGTCCACATAGGGTCTCCCAGTCCACATAGGGTTTCACAGTCCAAATAGAGTCTTTCAGTCCACATAGAGTCTCCCAGTCCACATAGTCATCCCAGTCCACATAGAGTCTCCCAGTCCACATAGGGTCTCCCAGTCCACATAGTCATCCCAGTCCACATAGTCATCCCAGTCCACATAGAGTCTCCCAGTCCACATAGGGCCTCCCAGTCCACATAGTCATCCCAGTCCACATAGTCATCCCAGTCCACATAGAGTCTCCTAGTCCACATAGGGTCTCCCAGTCCACATAGGGTCTCCCAGTCCACATAGGGTTTCACAGTCCAAATAGAGTCTCCCAGTCCACATAGAGTCTGCCAGTCCACATAGGGTCTGCCAGTCCACATAGGGTTTCACAGTCCACATAGAGTCTCCCAGTCCACATAGGGTCTGCCAGTCCACATAGCGTTTCACAGTCCACATAGTCTCCCAGTCCACATAGGGTCTCCCAGTCCACATAGGGTCTGCCAGTCCACATAGGGTTTCACAGTCCAAATAGAGTCTCCCAGTCCACATAGGGTCTGCCAGTCCACATAGCGTTTCACAGTCCACATAGAGTCTCCCAGTCCACATAGGGTCTCCCAGTCCACATAGGGTCTGCCAGTCTGCCAGTCCACATAGGGTCTGCCAGTCCACATAGTCATCCCAGTCCACATAGAGTCTCCTAGTCCACATAGGGTCTCCCAGTCCACATAGGGTCTCCCAGTCCACATAGGGTTTCACAGTCCAAATAGAGTCTTTCAGTCCACATAGAGTCTCCCAGTCCACATAGTCATCCCAGTCCACATAGAGTCTCCCAGTCCACATAGGGTCTCCCAGTCCACATAGTCATCCCAGTCCACATAGAGTCTCCTAGTCCACATAGGGTCTCCCAGTCCACATAGAGTCTCCCAGTCCACATAGGGTCTCCCAGTCCACATAGGGTTTCACAGTCCAAATAGAGTCTCCCAGTCCACATAGAGTCTGCCAGTCCACATAGGGTCTGCCAGTCCACATAGGGTTTCACAGTACACATATAGTCTCCCAGTCCACATAGAGTCTCCCAGTCCACATAGGGTCTGCCAGTCCACATAGGGTTTCACAGTCCACATAGAGTCTCCCAGTCCACATAGGGTCTCCCAGTCCACATAGGGTCTGCCAGTCCACATAGGGTTTCACAGTCCACATAGAGTCTCCCAGTCCACATAGGGTCTCCCAATCCACATAGGGTCTGCCAGTCTGCCAGTCCACATAGGGTCTGCCAGTCCACATAGGGTCTGCCAGTCCACATAGGGTCTCACAGCCCCTTGCATGTAGGCGGGTCGGTCCGAGGCACAATGGCAAACTTAACCCCCCCTGTCAAAAAACAGCCTGTTGCCTAGCAGCTGGAGAGCATCTGTGGTTGCTAGGCGACGAGGTGCAGCATGAATTGAGGAGTGTTTAGTCACCTGACCCAACCCAGCTAGAGTCCACAGCGTGTGGACCACCAAGATCCAAGATCCCTGCAGGACTGGAGGAGTGTTTAGTCACCTGATCCAGCCCAGCCAGAGTCCACAGCGTGTGGACCAGCAAGATGTTGCATAATGGATGTAGTCTGCGGGAGAAGACTTGTACCTGGTCCTGGTCCTGGTCCTGGTCTTGGCACACAAAGGCCTGCACAAACTCTTCAGGGCCGATGTAGCTCAGTCGCTCCTGCAGGCACAAGATTTATTTTTATTATATTTTAACTTCAATATTTGAAAATAAATGTTTCTTTTTTGCCCATTATTATTAAATTTTAATACAAATATTATTAGATTTTGATACAAATATTATTAAATTTTGATACAAATATTATTACATTTTAATACAAATATTATTACATTTTAATACTAATATTATTACATTTTAATACAAATATTATTACAATTTAATACTAATATTATTACATTTTAATACAAATATTGTTACAATTTAATACAATTATATTATATTTTAATAGAAATGTTTTTAAAAAAAAAGCTTTCTTTATTTGATCTTTTCTTCCCTAATTGTATATCTTAATATGAATATTTGTTTCTTTTATTCCCCCAATGATTTTATATTTTAATTAAATAAATAGATATTTTATCTTTTTTTCCAATAATATATTTTGATATAAAACTTTTTTTTTTTAAAGGTTTCTGTCTTTTTTCTTATTATATTATCAGTCTTGGCGTTAACACACTTTTTGTGTCTTTTTACACATTAAAATCAGAAAGGATGAACATTTAGAGAAGTCCACGTGTAGCCGGGACGTGGCAGCAGTAAAGTTTAGATCCATGAAGGAAAGAAGAAAGTGAATGAATGTTTATAACTGAATACATTTACATCAAAATGTCTTTTCTTTTCTATTATTTATTTCATGAATGAAGTAACGTTTATGACAAAACACAATATAGAATGTGAGATATAACAGGATAGTGTAGAACACAATATAGAATGTGAGATATAACAGGATAGTGTAGAACACAATATAGAAAGTGAGATATAACAGGAGAGTGTAGAACACAATATAGAATGTGAGATATAACAGGATAGTGTAGAACACAATATAGAATGGGAGATATAACAGGCTAGTGTAGAACACAATATAGAATGTGAGATATAACAGGGTAGTGTAGAACACAATATAGAAAGTGAGATATAACAGGATAGTGAAGAACACAATATAGAATGTGAGATATAACAGGATAGTGTAAAACACAATATAGAATGTGAGATATAACAGGCTAGTGTAGAACACAATATAGATGTGAGATATAACAGGCTAGTGTAGAACACAATATAGAATGTGAGATATAACAGGATAGTGTAGAACACAATATAGAATGTGAGATATAACAGCATAGTGTAGAACACAATATAGAATGTGAGATATAACAATTTGTTTTCAAAACGCTTACAAAAAAGTAGGACCCCAAACATTTACTGTGGGACCCCGTTTTTATGACTTGATGAGGCTGGAGTGACCTCTCCAGGGCGCAAGCCAGGGCAGAACTGTATGGAGGTGAAGCTGTTGCCCATGCAGCAGGACCCCCCTCTTCACACTGATGATGGATCCATGCAGCAGGACCCCCCTCTTCACACTGATGATGGATCCATGCAGCAGGACCCCCCTCTTCACACTGATGATGGATCCAAAGGAGCAGGACCCCCCTCTTCACACTGATGATGGATCCATGCAGCAGGACCCCCCTCTTCACACTGATGATGGATCCATGCAGCAGGACCCCCCTCTTCACACTGATGATGGATCCAAAGGAGCAGGACCCCCCTCTTCACACTGATGATGGATCCATGCAGCAGGACCCCCTCTTCACACTGATGATGGATCCATGCAGCAGGACCCCCCTCTTCACACTGATGATGGATCCATGCAGCAGGACCCCCCTCTTCACACTGATGATGGATCCATGCAGCAGGACCCCCCTCTTCACACTGATGATGGATCCATGCAGCAGGACCCCCCTCTTCACACTGATGATGGATCCATGCAGCAGGACCCCCCTCTTCACACTGATGATGGATCCAAAGGAGCAGGACCCCCCTCTTCACACTGATGATGGATCCATGCAGCAGGACCCCCCTCTTCACACTGATGATGGATCCATGCAGCAGGACCCCCCTCTTCACACTGATGATGGATCCATGCAGCAGGACCCCCTCTTCACACTGATGATGGATCCATGCAGCAGGACCCCCCTCTTCACACTGATGATGGATCCATGCAGCAGGACCCCCTCTTCACACTGATGATGGATCCAAAGGAGCAGGACCCCCCTCTTCACACTGATGATGGATCCAAAGGAGCAGGACCCCCCTCTTCACACTGATGATGGATCCAAAGGAGCAGGACCCCCCTCTTCACACTGATGATGGATCCAAAAGAGCAGGACCCCCCTCTTCACACTGATGATGGATCCAAAGGAGCAGGACCCCCCTCTTCACACTGATGATGGATCCATGCAGCAGGACCCCCCTCTTCACACTGATGATGGATCCAAAGGAGCAGGACCCCCCTCTTCACACTGATGATGGATCCAAAGGAGCAGGACCCCCCTCTTCACACTGATGATGGATCCAAAGGAGCAGGACCCCCCTCTTCACACTGATGATGGATCAATGCAGCAGGACCCCCCTCTTCACACTGATGATGGATCCAAAGGAGCAGGACCCCCCTCTTCACACTGATGATGGATCCAAAGGAGCAGGACCCCCCTCTTCACACTGATGATGGATCCAAAGGAGCAGGACCCCCCTCTTCACACTGATGATGGATCCAAAGGAGCAGGACCCCCCTCTTCACACTGATGATGGATCCAAAGGAGCAGCAAGAGCTGGTACAATTTGGCACCAACAGTGTCGCAGAAGTTGCCAGTGCACCGCTGTAGCCAGCAGTGGACCACCTTAGGGACTCCATCTCCGGATTTTTCCTCAGGGTTTACTCCCAAAGCCTTCCCCTAGAAAGTATGCCACAAGGCAGGGGCGGTTTTGGATCGGAGTTTACCTTCTCCTAGATGGGTCGCATTACTGGGCTGACGGGTCCCATCTAACCAATATATATCTTAATAAAAAGATATATTTTCAGCTCAGGAGGACATTCTGGACTGGCCCTTGAAGGACTGCTCTTGAGGGCGGGGCTTGACACTCATTGGCCTCTTAGCTCGTGTTAGCGCAAACTTTCTAGTGAATTCTGCTGAAGTGATTGTTGAATCTCACTGTGGTGGACTTCATTGTCTTAGCTGTACCTGCTTCATCTCAGTCCCAGGCTGCGCTTCTCACCAGTTCTATGTGGGTCAGCTGCTGGGCGACGGTGAAGGGGTCCTTGCAGATGGACAGCAGGTCCCGCTGGGGCTTGGCTTTGAGAACGGCGAGGCGCTCGTTGATCTTGACCACGGCCTCCTCGTACTGGCTGAGCACCGTCAGCCTCCTGGTCAGACCTCGACTCAACTGACTCACCGCCTTCCTGTAAACCTAAACAAGGGAACGCGGAACACCAGGGTTGGAATTCTCTTCTAGGAATCACAGAATCCACAGACTGGAATTGGACCTGCATGGACTACAGAACTGCGAGCCTGTTCTGGACTACAAAGTACAACATTAATGTAATCCGTAAGAAATGCGGACTGGGAGACTCTATGGGGAATTGGACCTGCATGGACTACAGAACTTTGAGCCTGTCCTGGACTATAAAGTACGACATTAATGTAATCCATAGGAAATGCGGACTGGGAGACCCTATGGGGAATTGGAATTGGACCTGTATGGACTACAAAGTATGACAATGTGATCCGTAGGAAATGCAGACTGGGAGACCCTATGGGGAATTGGAATTGGACCAGCATGAACTACAGAACTTTGAGCCTGTTCTGGACTACAAAGTACGACATTAATGTAATCCGTAGGAAAACGTTCAGAAATGTAAGAGGCCATTTGCAGTTTTTTCTTTAAAGCGGGAAAAACCTCAGTCAATGACAGAATCCAGTTCTGGGCTAATTCCTGCTCTAATATCCTGTTCCCAAAAACCTCACACTGCTTGGAAAGAAACCTTCTCCATGAGGTTAGGAGATGAAGGACCAGATCCTAGGGACAGCTAGCTGAAGATTCCGTTGAATGTTTTTACCTAAATGACGATACTGAGAACTAACTGAAACCAAGAACCTTGACACCAAGAAAACCTTCCAGCCAAAGAAGACAAAGACCATGGTCAATTCAATCGCTTGATAGTTGAAATGGTATTTTTACCGCTGACTGATTAGCCTGATTGGGACTACACGCTAGCTTTAGTATTTTGAGCGTGTAGTCCTGAGGACCCACTGGTGTATTTATGCCGGAGGAAGTTTAACAAGTTGGTACGACTGCTAGCGTTAGCATAGCGTCAAATAAAGAGTATTTTGTGTATCCGGTGGTCCACAAAAAAAGTAGAAACCGTAGTTCACCTCAACAAGTGTTCCTAGGTCTTGAAGTAACCTTTAAAGATTAGTTCTGGGTCTGATCTGCTCCAGAACTTCCAGCAGCATCCGCCCTCACTTGGCTGGGCTGGGATGTTTTGGACTAATCGCAAACATCATCCCAGTCTCAGAGAACCTCAAGAAACTGTTTCCTCTCAAACGCAGCTGGGCCCAGACCAGCCTCACTAAGCCACGCCTCCTTAGGGTCAACCTCTTTCCTGTCGCGGTCTTTACCACAGGTCACTCCCAGCCGGAGACCTTGGGCTTCCTGGCCTCCAGGTCTGACAGGGTCCGGCCTGACTACCTGGTGTGTGCTAGAACACGCCTACTTGAGACTCCCTGATGTGTGCTAGGACACGCCTACTTGAGCCTACCTGGTGTGTGCTAGGACACGCCTTATTGAGCCTACCTGGTCTAGGCTGCAGATGTGCAGTGTGACCTCCTTCAGACCACACATCATACGCTGGTCTCTGAAGTCCTGAGGGAAGGTTTCTGTCCAGTCCGTCAGAAGCTGCAGGATCTTGGCACACAACAGGTGAAGACACACCTGGTCAGGAAACGCCTCGCAAGGCAGCACACCTGCGCTGCTCCTTGCTGCTCCACCCACAGGTGACACACCTGCTCTGCTGGGGCGTGGCCCGCTCCTTGCTGCTCCGCCCACAGGTGACACACCTGGGCCAGCAGCTGGTGCGGCGGGATGAAGAGGCGGGAACTGAGCAGGAAGGTGAAGATGAACGTCCTCTGTGGGGGACAATGAGGACAACTCTTCATCATTGTTGTGGTTTTGTACGCCAAACATCAACACCGTCATCCAGTTTGCCAAATAATGGGGCCAAGCAAAGTTGTGAGTACCAGCACTTCCATAAAGAAGGTGAGAACGTTACTCAATAGAAGCAAAGTTCTGCAGTCCTGTAGCTTGGTTGACATGTTAGCATGTTAGCATAGCCCAAACACACTTTGTTGACATGTTAGCATAATCAAAACACACTTTGACATGTTAGCATTTTAGCATAGCCCAAACACACTTTGTTGACATGTTAGTATAATCAAAACACACTTTGACATGTTAGCATGTTAGCATAGCCCAAACACACTTTGTTGACATGTCAACATGTTAGCATAATCAAAACACACTTTGACATGTTAGCGTGTTAGCATAGCCAAACACACATTTTGTTGACATTTTAGGTTTAGCATAGTCAAACACACACTTTGTTGACATTTTAGTGTTAGCATATCCAAACCCATACTTTGTTGACATGTTAGCATGTTAGCATATCCAAACACACACTTTGTTGACATGTTAGCATGTTAGCATATCCAAACCCATACTTTGTTGACATGTTAGCATATCCAAACACACACTTTGTTGACATGTTAGCATGTTAGCATATACAAACACACACTTTGTTGACATGTTAGCATGTTAGCATATACAAACACACACTTTGTTGACATGTTAGCATGTTAGCATATCCAAACCCATACTTTGCTAACATGTTAGCATATCCAAACACACACTTTGTTGACATGTTAGCATGTTAGCATATCCAAACACACACTTTGTTGACATGTTAGCATATCCAAACACACACTTTGTTGACATGTTAGCATATCCAAACACACACTTTGTTGACATGTTAGCATAGCCAAACCCCACATGTTGTTGCTAGCATAGCATTAATAGTTGTTTATATTGAACATGTGCTGTTGTATTATTATGTAGTGTATGTTTAGCTTGTGTGCTACTGTGTGCTTAGCTGCTGTGTAGCTGTTGATACTCACATCAGGGTAGTAGTCCAAAGTGGGCACCAGGTGATTAATGAGGGCCTCCAAGGACCCGGAGGCCAGGTTGTTGTCATGGTAGTAGAGTCCAGCGTAGACCTGGTCCTTGGTCTGGTCCAGGTTCTTGTTGTGCTGCCCCGAGGAGGGCGGAGTCTGAGGCATCTTGTCCTGCAAAAGAAGATGGCCGACAGGTCAAGACAAGAGAACTGGTCCTGAATAGTCCTGTATTATTATTGACATTTAATTGTTAATGATACATGTGTATTATTATTCATTATCATTATTATTCATTATATATATGTATTATTATTATTCATTATATATGTGTATTATTATTATTATTATTATTGCTATTATTATTCATTATATATGTATATTATTATTATTCATTATTATTATTATTATTATTATTATTATTATTATTATCCATTATATATGTGTATTATTAGTACTCATTATTATTATTATTCATTATATATGTGTAATTATTATTATTCATTATACATGTGTATTATTACTCATTAATATTATTATTCATTATATATGTGTATTATTATTCATTATATATGTGTATTATTATTAATTATTATTATTGTTAATTATACATGTGTATTATTATTATTCATTATTATTATTATTATTCATTATACATGTGTATTATTATTCATTATTATTATTATCATTCATTATATATCACTGCACGTAAGCCATGATATTACACACCTTGGATCTCTCAGGCATCAAAAAACCACATCAGTGTGTAAAGGATATCACCACATGGGCTCAGGAACACTTCAGAAAACCACTGTCAGTAACTACAGTTGGTCGCTACATCTGTAAGTGCAAGTTAAAACTCTACTATGTAAAGCCACAGCCATTTATCAACAACACCCAGAAACGCTTGGCTGGGCCCGAGCTCATCTAAGATGGACTGAAGCAAAGTGGAAAAGTCTTATGTGGTCTGACGAGTCCACATTTCTAATTGTTTTTGGAAACTGTGGACCAAAGAGGAAAAGAAGCATGTAGACTGTTCTAGGGTGAAAGTGTAAAAGGCAGCATGTGTGATGGTATGGGGGTTTATTAGTGTGTGATGGTATGGGGGTGTGTTAGTGTGTGATGGTATGGGGGTGTATTAGTGTGTGATGGTATGGGGGTGTATTAGTGTGTGATGGTATGGGGGGTGTATTAGTGTGTGATGGTATGGGGGTGTATTAGTGTGTGATGGTATGGGGGTGTATTAGTGTGTGATGGTATGGGGGGTGTATTAGTGTGTGATGGTATGGGGGTGTATTAGTGTGTGATGGTATGGGGGTGTATTAGTGTGTGATGGTATGGGGGTTGTTGCGTTTGACCAGGTGTTCCTCCAAGTGGGATGTAAAACGCTGGTCAGTCCCAAGTTCCTTAATGACATATAAACTGAACTCAAAGGTACCACCAAGCACAGAATAGGTATTTTGTAATTTATTGTCAAATATTTCAGAATAGAGACCAGCCTCGAACAACACATCCAAATGCGTAGCCCAAGTTGATCTGGCATTCCAAAGGAAAAAGCAACTCTTTTCACACAAAGAAAGCCCCCATCTCTCCCCCCCCCTCCTCTCAACACTGATAAGAAGAGAGACTTGGGGGTTGTGTTCACATTCCTGATGGTTTACGACCCTGTCTAAACAGGCAATCTGAAGACAAAGAGAAACTGGTATACAGAGTATACATGGAAAAATATGAGCTGATTCAAACATGATTATGAATAAAAAATAACTCTTAAACATATGCATTATCCACAGGGTGTATTAGTGTGTGATGGTATGGGGGTGTATTAGTTGCCAAGACATGGGTAACTTACACATCTGTGAAGGCACCATTAATGCTGAAAGGTACATACAGCTTTTGGAGCAACATATGTTGTTATCATGGACGCCCCTGCTTATTTCAGCAAGACAATGCCAAGCCAGGTGTTACAACAGTGTGACTTCATAGTAAAAGAGTGCGGGTACTAGACTGGCCTGCCTGTAGTCCAGACATTGAAAATGTGTGAAGACTAAAATATGAGAAGGGAGACTGTTGAACAACTTAAGCTGTACATCAAGCAAGAATGGGAAATAATTCCACTTCAAAAATGTGTCTCCTCACTTCCCAAACCTTTACTGAGTGTTGTTAAAAGGAAAGGCCATGTAAGACCATCCATCCATCCATCCATCTTCCTCCGCTTATCCTAGGTCGGGTCGCGGGGGCAGCAGCCTAAGCAGGGAAGCCCAGACTTCCCTCTCCCCAGCCACTTCGTCCAGCTCTTCCCGGGGGATCCCGAGGCGTTCCCAGGCCAACCGGGAGACATAGTCTTCCCAACGTGTCCTGGGTCTTCCCCGTGGCCTCTTACCGGTCGGACGTGCCCTAAACACCTCCCTAGGGAGGCGTTCGGGTGGCATCCTGACCAGATGCCCGAACCACCTCATCTGGCTCCTCTCGATGTGGAGGAGCAGTGGCTTTACTTTGAGCTCCTCCCGGATGACAGATCTTCTCACCCTATCTCTAAGGGAGAGACCCGCCACCCGGCGGAGGAAACTCATTTCGGCCGCTTGTACCCGTGATCTTGTCCTTTCGGTCATAACCCAAAGATCATGACCATAGGTGAGGATGGGAACGTAGATCGACCGGTAGATTGAGAGCTTTGCCTTGCGGCTCAGCTCCTTCTTCACCACAACAGACCGATACAGCGTCCGCATTACTGAAGACGCTGCACCGATCCGCCTGTCGATCTCACCATCCACTCTTCCCTCACTCGTGAACAAGACTCCGAGGTACTTGAACTCCTCCACTTGGGGCAAGATCTCCTCCCCAACCCGGAGATGGCACTCCACCCTTTTACGGGCGAGAACCATGGACTCGGACTTGGAGGTGCTGATTCTCATCCCAATCGCTTCACAATCAGCTGTGAACCGATCCAGTGAGAGCTGAAGATCCTGGCCAGATGAAGCCATCAGGACCACATCATCTGCAAAAAGCAGAGACCTAATCCTGCAGCCACCAAACCAGATCCCCTCAACGCCTTGACTGCGCCTAGAAATTCTGTCCATAAAAGTTCAGAACAGAATGGGTGACAAAGGGCAGCCTTGGCGGAGTCCAACCCTCACTGGAAACGTGTCCAACTTACTGCCGGCAATGCGGACCAAACTCTGGCACTGATCATACAGGGAGCGGACCGCCACAATCAGACAGTCCGATACCCCATACTCTCTGAGCACTCCCCACAGGACTTCCCGAGGGACACGGTCGAATGCCTTCTCCAAGTCCACAAAACACATGTAGACTGTTTGGGCAAACTCCCATGCACCCTCAAGGACCCTGCCGAGAGTATAGAGCTGGTCCACAGTTCCACGACCAGGACGAAAACCACACTGTTCCTCTTGAATCCGAGGTTCGACTATCCAGCGTATCCTCCTCTCCAGCACACCTGAATAGACCTTACCGGGAAGGCTGAGGAGTGTGATCCCACGATAGTTAGAACACACCCTCCGGTTCCCCTTCTTAAAGAGAGGAACCACCACCCCGGTCTGCCAATCCAGAGGTACCGCCCCCGATGTCCACGCGATGCTGCAGAGTCTTGTCAACCAAGACAGCCCCACAGCATCCAGAGCCTTAAGGAACTCCGGGCGGATCTCATCCACCCCCGGGGCCTTGCCACCGAGGAGATTTTTAACTACCTCAGCAACTTCAGCCCCAGAAATAGGAGAGCCCACCACAGATTCCCCAGGCACTGCTTCCTCATAGGAAGACGTGTTGGTGGGATTGAGGAGGTCTTGGAAGTATTCCCTCCACCGATCCACAACATCCGCAGTCGAGGTCAGCAGAACACCATCCTCACCATACACGGTGTTGACAGTGCACTGCTTCCCCTTCCTGAGATGGCGGATGGTGGTCCAGAATCGCTTCGAAGCCGTCCGGAAGTCGTTTTCCATTGCTTCCCCGAACTCCTCCCATGTCCGAGTTTTTGCCTCCGCGACCGCTGAAGCCGCACACCGCTTGGCCTGTCGGTACCTGTCCACTGCCTCAGGAGTCCTATGAGCCAAAAGAACCCGATAGGACTCCTTCTTCAGCTTGACGGCATCCCTCACCGCCGGTGTCCACCAATGGGTTCTAGGATTGCCGCCACGACAGGCACCAACTACCTTGCGGCCACAGCTCCAATCAGCCGCCTCGACAATAGAGGTGCGGAACATGGTCCACTCGGACTCAATGTCCAGCACCTCCCTCGTGACATGTTCAAAGTTCTTCCGGAGGTGGGAATTGAAACTCTCTCTGACAGGAGACTCTGCCAGACGTTCCCAGCAAACCCTCACAATATGTTTGGGCCTGCCAGGTCTGTCTGGCATCCTCCCCCACCATCGCAGCCAAGTCACCACCAGGTGGTGATCGGTAGAAAGCTCCGCCCCTCTCTTTACCCGAGTGTCCAAAACATGAGGCCGCAAATCCGATGACACAACTACAAAGTCGATCATGGAACTGCGGCCCAGGGTGTCCTGGTGCCAAGTGCACATATGGACACCCTTATGCTTGAACATGGTTATGGACAATCCGTGACGGGCACAAAAGTCCAATAACAAAACACCACTCGGGTTCAGATCCGGGCGGCCATTCTTACCAATCACGCCTCTCCAGGTTTCACTGTCGTTGCCAATATGAGCATTGAAGTCCCCCAGTAGAACGAGGGAATCACCCGGGGGAGCACCCTCAAGTACTCCCTCGAGTGAATCCAAAAAGGGTGGGTACTCTGAGCTGCTGTTTGGCGCGTAAGCGCAAACAACAGTCAGGACCCGTCCCCCCACCCTAAGGCGGAGGGAAGCTACCCTCTCGTCCACCGGGTTGAACTCCAACGTGCAGGCTCTGAGCCGGGGGGCAACAAGAATTGCCACCCCAGCCCATCGCCTCTCACTGCCGGCAACGCCAGAGTGGAAGAGAGTCCATCCCCTCTCGAGAGAACTGGTTCCGGAGCCCTTGCTGTGCGTCGAAGTGAGTCCGACTATATCTAGCCGGAACTTCTCCACCTCGCGCACTAGCTCAGGCTCCTTCCCCCCCAGCGAGGTGACGTTCCACGTCCCAAGAGCTAGCTTCTGTAGCCGAGGATCGGACCGCCAAGTGCCCTGCCTTCGGCTGCCGCCCAGCTCACATTGCACCCGACCTCTATGGCTGTGTAACACACCGGTCAAAATGCCTTTTTTGCAACGTGTTGCTGCCATTAAATTCTAACTTCATGATTATTTGCAAAAAATAACAAAGTTTACCAGTTGAAATGTTAAATATCTTGTCTCTGCAGTCCATTGAAAGTTGAAAAGGTATACTCCTCCAAATCCTGTATTTTGGTACATAATGCATGCTAACTGTTAACATGTTAGCTAATTTCACACTGACATTAGCATGTTAGCTTTTTTTATCTTTTTTACAAGTATACCCCTCAGAATCATGTATTTTGGTACATGAGGCATGCTAACAGTTAGCATGTTAGCTTTTTTAGCTCATGTCATGCTAACTTTAACATGTTAGCGTTATATCTTTTTTACAAGTATCATGTATTTTGGCAGATGATGCATGCTAACCATTAGCATGTAATAATTTTTTAAAGCTAATTTCACACTGATGTTAGCATGTTCCCTTTTTTTTGTAGCTCATTTTACAGGTATACCCCTCCAAATCATGTATTTTGGTACATGATGCATGCTAACAGTAAGCATGTTAGTTTTGTTAGCTAATTTCACACTGACATTAGC